>NC_091322.1:5974900-6097400 GCF_038502225.1 Cherax quadricarinatus | reverse complement strand
CGCACGCTTGCTGGAAGTCCAAGCCCATCGCCCACAAAACCTCCTTTACCCCCTCTCTCCAACCCTTTCGAGGACGACCCCTACCCCGCCTTCCTTCCCCTATAGATTTATATGCTTTCCATGTCATTCTACTTTGATCCATTCTCTCTAAATGACCAAACCACCTCAACAACCCCTCTTCTGCCCTCTGACTAATACTTTTATTAACTCCACACCTTTTCCTGATTTCCACACTCCGAATTTTCTGCATAATATTTACACCACACATTGCCCTTAAACAGGACATCTCCACTGCCTCCAACCGTCTCCTCGCTGCTGCATTTACCACCCAAGCTTCACATCCATATAAGAGTGTTGGTACTACTATACTTTCATACATTCCCTTCTTTGCCTCCATAGATAACGTTTTTTGACTTCACATATACCTCAACGCACCACTCACCTTTTTTTCCTCATCAATTCTATGATTAACCTCATTCTTCATAATTCCATCCACCGACACGTCAACTCCCAAGTATCTGAAAACATTCACTTCTTCCATACTCCTCCTCCCCAATTTGATATCCCTTTTTTTTTATCTAAATCATTTGATACCCTCATCACCTTACTCTTTTCTATATATATATATATATATATATATATATATATATATATATATATATATATATATATATATATATATATATATATATATATATATATATATATATATCACAATTAGCAAAAGTTAGTCAGTGATGTGCGTCTTCAGCAAACACACAGGGCCACTCCCTACCCCCTACCCCATCCCAGATCCCCTCCCCTCATCCCAGCCTAGGCCCACTGACTTCCTGACCAAGGGTGTTGCCGTTTAGTGCCCCACCAATTACAAGTTCCGCCGCTCGCTACTCCCCCACCCTCATCCCCCATGCATCCATGCTGCCCTTCACCCGTCACCCCACAGCTGGCGCCCTCCCACCCCCACGATATCAGCAATGTCACAAGCAGTCGCGGGTTCCCAGGAATCTTCACGACAGAGCCAAAGCTGTCGTTCACGAGGCATCTGCCGGGTGTGCCACAGGGAATGTGCACTCAATCCCACATCTGGCAACATCCGTGCACACAATGGATGTCTAGGCTCCAGGAGAGCTCCAAATGAGAACAACCAACAGCCTTCCCCAGCAGACAGGGCTGACAGCTACCGTGACTTCACCTCTACAGAGGACCTCAAATCTGCAATCAAATTAACATCCACCAGGACTCTGACACACATCCCCAAAGCAGCTCGCCCTCAAGCTGCTAGCAAATTCACTGACCTTCTGAAGAAAGTCAACGATGCTCCTTCAAACAACAGATCCTGGCACAACTTGCTGCTTTTTGGCAATGCCTGTTTGGCTGTCCCACCAAGGAGGGACAAGTCACTAGCAACACATGTTATTAGGGCAATAAATGCATTCCCAAGGGATGACAACCTCGTCCGTCTCCCCCCTAGGGCGACAAACACCCGCCGGGCAAATGCCAACAACAGGACACCCGACACCTCAAAAATCAGAGCCCAAATTAGCAAAAAAATAGAAGAGGGTAATACTATTGGAGCTTTGAGACTTATAACCAATGAGGATACCATCGCTCCCAAGGACGTCAGCACGGCGCAAGCTCTGAAGGACAAACATCCACCCAGGGCTCCCAGTACCAACATTGACCTCCCTGACATTGCAGCAGGCGAAGAACATCTAACCTTACAGGATGCTGATGTGTATAAAGCTGCTATGTCATTTCCACAGGGCTCAGCAGGTTTCACCGGTTTAAGGCCTCAACACTTAAAACAAATACTCAATCCAGCACTTGGTGAGGTTTCAGAGAGGCTGCTGTCTGAACTCACCAAATTTTCCAACCTGTGCCTGGCTGGCGGTGTCCCAGAGGCCATCGGACCCTTTTTCTTTGGTGCCTCATTGTGTGCCCTCCGGAAAAAGGATGGCGGAATCAGGCCCATTGCAGTGGGTAACACCCTTCGGCGCCTAGTCGCCAAGGCTGCAGTAAGAAGGGTGAGTCAAGAGGCTGCTGCAATGCTGAAACCAACTCAGCTCGGTTTCGGCGTTCAACAGGGCTGTGAAGCAGCTGCCCACGCAGCACGAGTGTATATCAAAAACATGTCCTATGAAAAAGCCTTGGTCAAATTGGACTTTTCCAATGCTTTCAACTCAGTCAGAAGGGATGCTGCTCTCCAAGCAGTTTATAGAAACTTCCCTTCCCTTTATCCCTTCATAGAATCGTGTTATAGTGTGACTTCCAAACTATTGTTTGGGGACCATGAAATTGACTCTTGTGAGGGCGTGCAACAGGGGGACCCTCTCGCCCCCTTTCTATTTTGTTTGGTCATCAAGGAAGTCACGGAGGCACTCTCCAGTGAGCTCAATATCTGGTTCCTGGAAGACGGTACCCTAGCTGGCACAACAGAATCTCTCCTAGAGGACATCAGTAAAATTAAAGACATGGGAGAAAGCCTGGGCCTTTCTTTAAACCCCACCAAATGTGAAATAGTTTCTACCAATCAACAGATGATCCAGAATATTAGTACCGTTTTACCAGGAGCACGAGCCATTGATCCAGCCAATAGCACTCTCCTCGGTGCTCCTCTTGGGTCCAATGCCATCGATCTGATCCTAGGAAAAAAAGTCTCAGACCTCCGGACGATGGAAAGCAGGATGAAAGACATTGACACACACGATGCCTTCTACCTACTCACCAGGTGCCTGTCAATCCCAAAACTTACCTATTTTCTGAGATGCTCCCCAGCCTTCAGCAGTCCAAAACTCAAGGAATATGACTCTCTCCTGAAGGCCATGCTAGAGAGTGTATTGAATCTTTCCCTTGACGATGGACAGTGGTTGCAAGCCTCACTTCCGGTCAGGCTTGGAGAGCTAGGAGTACGCAGATCCTCCCAGATTGCTCTACCAGCTTTCCTATCCTCTTCCATTGCATCAAACGAGTTGATAAGACAAATTCTTCCTGACACCCTCAATGACTCAGCAGGAATAGAAGACCCTAGCTATGCCAGTGCCATCACCGAATGGGAGACTCTTGCTGCTCCAGCACCAAACCCTAGTGCAGCACTGGCTCACAAACAGTCAAGCTGGGATGGCCCAATTGCTGAAAAGGTGCTTGCCAACATGCTCAGGGCTGCAACATCAGATAGAGAGATTGCCCATCTCCAGGCTGTGAGTGCACATCACTCCGGGGACTTCCTCCAAACAGTTCCCATATCGGCAATGGGAACGCGACTCGACCCTAAGACCCTCCGTATTGCAGTGGCTCTGCGCCTTGCTGCCCCAATTCACACAGTATATATGTGTATTTGCGGCGAAGTGCAAGCAGACCAATACGGTCTACATGGTCTTAACTGTTCCAAAACCAAGGGCTGGCATGCAAGACACAATGAGGTCAACGACATCATTAAGAGAACCCTTGCTACAGCTGGATGCCCTGCCGAGAGGGAGCCCTGATCACTAGCAGCCAACAATACCCACAACCCAGCAAACCGCCCCGACGGGATCACCATCTATCCTTGGAAGAATGGCAAGCTCTTAGCATGGGACTATACCTGTGTGTCCACACTGGCTGACACCTATATCCATCACAGTGTGGGGCGACAGGGAGGAGCTGCTGACCACAGGGAGGAGTACAAGATCAGCAAGTACAGGGACATTAGCCAACAGTATCAATTTGTCCCAGTGGGATCAGAGACCTTGGGATCATGGGGAAAAAATGCCACACGTTTCCTTAAAGAATTGGGTTCCAGACTCATCGACACCACCAGGGACCCAAGGGCAGCCACTTTCATGTTCCAGCGCCTCAGCGTCGCCATCCAGAGGGGAAATGCTTGCTGCATACTTGGCTCACGTCCAGCCTCGGAGGAGCTGGAGGAAATTCATCATCTTTGATACATTGTGCCATTGTATTCATGTTTATGTTTTTTTCTGTAAATGTATTTTGTTTATTAATAAATGTTCACATAGAATAAGAAATATATAGGGGGTGGTAGGAGAAGAAAATATTCAAACAGCTCCGAGGAGAACCTTGAGTTTTCCCTGAGGTACGTTTATTGTCTTCTCTGAGGATGAGGGTCCCCATTCCAGCTATAGAGGTGGTACTTCCCTATATATATATATATATATATATATATATATATATACATATATATTTATATATATATATATATATATATATATATAAAGAGAAACCGCATGACGGTTTAGACCACAGGACCACCCAACCCAACAATAATATATATACAGTATATATGTTATTTTTAACACGTCGGCAGTTTCCCACCGAGGCAGGGTGACCCAGAAAGAAAGAAAATCCCAATAAGAAAGAAAAATCTTTCATTATCATTCAACACTTTCACCATCACTCATACATAATCACTGTCTTTGCAGAGGCGCTCAGATGCGACAGTTTAGAAGTCCCTCCAAACTGCCAATATCCCAAACCCCTCCTTTAAAGTGCAGGCACTGTACTTCCCATTTCCAGGACTCAAGTCCTGCTAACCGGTTTCCCTGAATCCCAACACAAAACATTACCCTGATCACACTCCAACAGATCGTCATGTACCAAAAACCATTCGTCTCCATTCACTCCTAACACGCTCACGCACGCTTGCTGGAAGTCCAGGCCCCTCTCCCACAAAACCTCCATTACCCCCTTCCTCCAACCTTTTCGGGCACGACCCCTACCCCACCTTCCTTCCCCTACAGATTTATACGCTCTCCAGGTCATTCTAGCTTATTCCATTCTCTCTAAGTGACCAAACCACCTCAACAATCCCTCTTCAGCCCTTTGACTAATATTTTTAGTAACTCCACACCTCCTCCTAATTTCCACACTACCAGAGGGCATCTACACATGCAAATAGTTACATGTTTTCCATGTAACAAGTTACATTACACCTTCGCTGAAAATTTGAAATCGATCGAGTGAGACGTTTCACATTATACACCAAAACTTAAATAAAAAAAAAACAACAATACCTAATTAAATATTAACATGAATAAAAAAAAAAACCACTTACTCACCCAGGACTAAATAATCAACACTCAATATTTAACATTACCAATAATTCTCCCAACTACTTAAATCTTAAAACTTCAAGACAACATATAGCAAATTGATCATCTATTGTTATACATTATAATGTGACAAATTGTACATCTATAATGCTTCAGTATCGATATGTTCAAATTTCATTGTTTCAAATACTCAATTGTACTTCATAGTGTAAATTGTTTATTGTAATTTTAAGTTAATTTTAAGTAAATTTTAAGCCTGCCCATAATGCTCTGCATACAAGGGGCTTTTGGCATGTACACCCAATTACTATAATCCAATGTACTATAATTCATTGTCCAAATAAATAAATTATAACTATAACTACTATAATCCATTGTCCAAATAAACTGTAACTATAAGGATAGATGGAGAAGTTCCTCATCTCTCAAGACAGGTTACCTTACGACAAAATTTTTGATTTCTTTAAAAATATTTAGCTGTATAAAATACCATGGCATCCTGATTAATTTTTTTTGCTGCACGTTGCAGAAACATAAGAATCTACTCATGTTTTCCAAATTATAGGGTAAGAATTTCAGTTCCACACGAATTTAAATATTGTTTCAGTAATCGTGTAATATACGTCCCGTACAATCCAGAAGTAATGTAAATACTGCCGTTTATTCTTATTAAAATGGTTGGAATATACAGTATTTGTCAAACCATAAAAACTTTCGTTACCATTATGCAATTTACTATTATTTTAATACATATCCATAGGGAATCTCTACAGACTTAAGGAAATCGTACACAGCTTCGGGAACTGGGAGGTAATCAGACCTGAGCCAAGGATAGGGACGGAAGCTGCAATACCTCTGATCAAGTGTCCTCTCAGAGAGAGAGAGCATCGTTGGGACCAAATGCTCAGCTGAGATTTAAGGTTTGTCAGGAAACAGGACAAGTGTTTCCTGACGCAGGTCTTAGTTAAATAATGACCCGTAGCTGGAGATTTTGGTCATCTGACCGAGGCCTTCCGCTGGCTTACCGGTCCACCCCATTAAAATTTACAGTTATGATTACAATCACTTCATCAAGTGCTCAGTTGTGGATTAATTTTCTTAGCTGCCTATAGTCCCCGTGGCACGGTCCCCGTGGCACGGTCCCCGTGGCACGGTCCCCGTGGCACGGTCCCCGTGGCACGGTCCCCGTGGCACGGTCCCCGTGGCACGGTCCCCGTGGCACGGTCCCCGTGGCACGGTCCCCGTGGCACGGTCCCCGTGGCACGGTCCCCGTGGCACGGTCCCCGTGGCACGGTCCCCGTGGCACGGTCCCCGTGGCACGGTCCCCGTGGCACGGTCCCCGCGGCACGGTCCCCGTGGCACGGTCCCCGTGGCACGGTCCCCGTGGCACGGTCCCCGTGGCACGGTCCCCGTGGCACGGTCCCCGTGGCACGGTCCCCGTGGCACGGTCCCCGTGGCACGGTCCCCGTGGCACGGTCCCAGTGGCACGGTCCCCGTGGCACGGTCCCCGTGGCACGGTCCCCGGGGCACGGTCCCCGTGGCACGGTCCCCGTGGCACGGTCCCCGTGGCACGGTCCCTGTGGCACGGTCCCTGTGGCACGGTCCCCGTGGCACGGTCCCCGTGGCACGGTCCCCGTGGCACGGTCCCCGTGGCACGGTCCCCGTGGCACGGTCCCCGCGGCACGGTCCCACACCACTCCTGGTCGATAAAACTGATGGTGCTCGCTGCCCCTATTGCCGTATGTGCTCTACAACCTGGTGCATTGACTCTCTCACAGAGCTCAAAAGTTGAGACACGCCCAGGGTTCACAACAACAAAAGACACTCACAGACCTACAGAGCTAACAAGCTTTATAACAGCGCAGATCTTCAGTGCGTGTTGCGTCGTAATGTTTACAAATGACTTTAATTAAATTTCTCTAATGTGATTTAGTGGATAATCTATTTTTAATACCTGGACCTAAAGGTATAGGTCAGCCACAGAGCCTGGCTCACTACCCAGTTATAGAGCCTGGCTCACTACCCAGTTATAGAGCCTGGCTCACTACCCAGTTATAGAGCCTGGCTCACCACTCAGCCATAGAGCCTGGCTCACCACCCAGTCATAGAGCCTGGCTCACCACTCAGCCATAGAGCCTGGCTCACCACCCAGTCATAGAACCTGGCTCACCACTCAGTCATAGAGCTTGGCTCACCACTCAGTCATAGAGCCTGGCTCACCACACAGTCATAGAGCCTGGCTCACCACCTAGTCAGAGAACCTGGCTCACCACCCAGTTATAAAGCCTGGCTCACCACCCAGTCATAGAGCCTGGCTCACCACCCAGTCATAGAGCCTGGCTCACCATTCATTCATAGAGCCTAGCTCACCACCCAGTCATAGAGCCTGGCTCACCACGCAGTCATAGAGCCTGGCTCACGACCCAGTCATAGAGCCTGGCTCACCTCCCAGTCACAGAGCCTGGCTCACCACCCAGTCATAGAGCCTGGCTCACCACCCAGTCATAGAGCCTGGCTCACCACCCAGCCATAGAGCCTGGCTCACCACCCAGTCATAGAGCCTGGCTCACCACCCAGTCATAGAGCCTGGCTCACCACCCAGTCATAGAGCCTGGCTCACCACCCAGTCATAGAGCCTGGCTCACCACCCAGTCATAGAGCCTGGCTCACCAACCAGTCATAAACCCTGGCTCACCACCCAGTCATAAAGCCCGGCTCACCACCCAGTCATAGAGCCTGGCTCACCACCCAGTCATAGAGCCTGGCTCACCACCCAGTCATAGAGCCTGGCTCACCACCCAGTCATAGAACCTGGCTCACCTCCCAGTCACAGAGCCTGGCTCACCACCCAGTCATAAAGCCTGTCTCACCACCCAGTCATAAAGCCTGGCTCACCACCCAGTCATAGAGCCTGGCTCACTACCCAGTCATAGAGCCTGGCTCACTTCCCAGTCACAGAGCCTGGCTCACCACCCAGTCATAGATCCTGGTTCACCACCCAGTCATAGAGCCTGGCTCACCACCCAGTCATAGAGCCTGGCTCACCACCTAGTCAGAGAACCTGGCTCACCACCCAGTCATAGAGCCTGGCTCACCACCTAGTCACAGAGCCTGGCTCACCACCCAGTCATAGAACCTGGCTCACCACCCAGTCATAGAGCCTGGCTCACTACCCAGTAACAGAGCCTGCCTCACCACCCAGTTATAAAGCCTGGCTCACCACCCAGTCATAGAGCCTGGCTCACCACCCAGTCATAGAGCCTGGCTCACCACTCATTCATAGAGCCTAGCTCACCACCCATTCATAGAGCCTGGCTCACCACCCAGTCATAGAGCCTGGCTCACCACCCAGTCATAGAGCCTGGCTCACCTCCCAGTCACAGAGCCTGGCTCACCACCCAGTCATAGAGCCTGGCTCACCACCCAGTCATAGAGTCTGGCTCACCACCCAGTCATAGAGCCTGGCTCACCACCCAGTCATAGAGCCTGGCTCACCACCCAGTCATAGAGCCTGGCTCACCACCCAGTCATAGAGCTTGGCTCACCACCCAGTCATAGAGCCTGGCTCACCACCCAGTCATAGAGCCTGGCTCACCTCCCAGTCACAGAGCCTGGCTCACCAACCAGTCATAAACCCTGGCTCACCACCCAGTCATAAAGCCCGGCTCACCACCCAGTCATAGAGCCTGGCTCACCACCCAGTCATAGAGCCTGGCTCACCACCCAGTCATAGAACCTGGCTCACCTCCCAGTCACAGAGCCTGGCTCACCACCCAGTCATAAAGCCTGTCTCACAACCCAGTCATAAAGCCTGGCTCACCACCCAGTCATAGAGCCTGGCTCACTACCCAGTCATAGAGCCTGGCTCACTTCCCAGTCACAGAGCCTGGCTCACCACCCAGTCATAGATCCTGGTTCACCACCCAGTCATAGAGCCTGGCTCACCACCCAGTCATAGAGCCTGGCTCACCACCCAGTCATAGAGCCTGGCTCACCACCCAGTCATAGAGCCTGGCTCACCACCCAGTCATAGAACCTGGCTCACCACCCAGTCATAGAGCCTGGCTCACCACCCAGTCATAGAGCCTGGCTCACCTCCCAGTCACAGAGCCTGGCTCACCACCCAGTCATAAAGCCTGGCTCACCACCCAGTCATAAAACCTGGCTCACCACCCAGTCATAGAGCCTGGCTCACTACCCAGTCATAAAGCCTGGCTCACCACCCGCTCACAGAGCTTGGCTCACCACCCGCTCACAGAGCGTGGCTCGCCACCCGCTCACAGAGCCTGGCTCACCACCCGCTCACAGAGCCTGGCTCACCACCCGCTCACAGAGCCTGGCGCACCACCCGCTCCCAATGCCTGGCTCACCACCTGCTCACAGAGCCTGGCTCACCACCCGCTCGCAGAGCCTGGCTCACCATCCAGTCATAGAACATGGCTCACCACCCGCTCCCAGAGCCTGGCTCACCACCCGCTCCCAGAACCTGGCTCACCACCCGCTCACAGAGCCTGGCTCACAACCCGCTCACAGATCCTGGCGCACCACCCGCTCCCAGAGCCTGGCTCACCACCCGCTCACAGAGCCTGGCTCACCACCCGCTCGCAGAGCCTGGCTCACCATCCAGTCATAGAACATGGCTCACCACCCGCTCCCAGAGCCTGGCTCACAACCCGCTCCCAGAGCCTGGCTCACCACCCGCTCACAGAGCCTGGCTCACCACCCGCTCACAGAGCCTGGCGCACCACCCACTCCCAGAGCCTGCCTCACCACCCGCTCACAGAGCCTGGCTCACCACCCGCTCGCAGAGCCTGGCTCACCATCCAGTCATAGAACATGGCTCACCACCCGCTCCCAGAGCCTGGCTCACCACCCGCTCACAGAGCCTGGCTCACCACCCGCTCGCAGAGCCTGGCTCACCATCCAGTCATAGATCATGGCTCACCACCCGCTCCCAGAGCCTGGCTCACCACCCGCTCACAGAGCCTGGCTCACCACCCGCTCGCAGAGCCTGGCTCACCATCCAGTCATAGAACATGGCTCACCACCCGCTCACAGAGCCTGGCTACCCAGGGAGCCTCGCCACTCACAGGTCCTGCTGAGAATCACACATCATCGCAGTGATATTAACTCCTTATCAATATACATTTTTGGCTGAATTTTGGGAAGGGATTTTGAGTCAAGGATTTTGACGCTTCCGGGGGAGAATGATAATTTACAAAAAAGGACAGGCCTCTCATATTAGCTAAGAAATATGTAGCATCTCCTAGATTAGGCATCAGCCTTGAAAGGTCGAGTTATAAACCAATTATCTGAGAGTAAATTTCACTTAAATATTATTAAAAAATCCCTTTAGCCATACTGGTTATTCATCAATAATATTCGAAGATATCAAAATTGACAATTTTTGTAACGACAGAGAAAACATCCCTCGTATCAACTGAGGAGTTGCCTCGCAGCCGCTGACAAACTGTCCGCAAAAAATCAGTGAACTAACTTTATCATTTCTCGGGCGTAAACTCACAGGTCAGGATCATTAGGGAATCACACCGGTAATTGCTTTGACCAGAGGCAGCTTTGACTGGAATATATCACTGGTGACGGGAATGAGAAGCATCAGGAAACGAAGAAACCAAATAGGAATTATTGAGATATATTTTGTATGGCTGTGCAGTCGACCAAGGAATCTCTGGTCTCCTGTAACAACACAAGTAACAAAGACATGTTCATGTTGCAAAATGCATTTTTCTGGGTGAACGTTTCACTCAGATCCTGACAGAGCTCTACACAGAGCGAAACGGTGTCATAATAAAAACTTGTTCTGCAAAGTGTGTCCTTGTCTTCATATTTCAAGTCAATTGTTTCTCGATTTTTTTCATGGTGAATCACCTGGCTCGGGTGTTTAAGATAGCCTGATGAGAGGTGCCGGCACTATGGTTAGAACAGATTTTACCACTGAAGCTGCCCGTTTATTGTGCACCCTATATACATCCTGTGAACGGTAACATAAGACCCTATGGATTCACAAAAGGCTTATGAACCTGGTCCCAAAATGGTTAACAGGAGTATATCTTTATACTATGTTTACAGTTTGTTTCACCTATAGCAAGCAAATTCAGGATATTTGCTTAGACTGTATAGTCTTTCATTATAGCCTGTTTCTGTATTCCTTCATCAGTGAATCACGAATCACATTGTTATCAAGAGACTGACCGTAAAGAAGGGCATTATTCTGCCTTTGTGAGATTTGTAGACTTATTCTCTCCTTTGTGACCGTAGTTTCTACCTTCACACTAGTTTCGTCAGGGGAATCTCAGCTCTCAGAGCGACAACGTGGTGAGTTTTTCCCTGAGAACTGACCTCTCGAGCCAGTAGTTATGGGGTGTGGAAGTTATGGGAAGTAGGTAAGAGAGTACCTGGTGAAGAGCCTTGGTTAGGCATAGTGCTGGAAGCTCTGTGTGAAGACTTGGTGGCCAGACGCTGTCGGGGACTGAGGTGAGCCAAATGACCTTCTAGAGGGATCTAATGAGGCCTCTATACGGTAAATGAATATTTAATTGGGTTCAGCATATTGGATTCCACTGTCACAATTATATTCTTGTAATCTTCCCCAGTTCTTTTAGTATCAAATCCATTTTTCTTTGAACAAGCATATTGTGGTAACAATTATTAATAAATTGTAACTGTGAGACATAATATTCAAAAAGAATATGAAGCCACAATACCGTGACTGGAATACGCAAATAATCCGCAAATGGAGACTGAAACGTATGATGACATTTCGGTCCGACTTGGCCCCTCTGTGTAACTAATTAATGGTCCAGGTATGACCGAAACGTCGTCATAAATTTCAGTCTCCTATGTGCGGGATATTTGTGTATAGTGTTCAATTTCTCCATTTTAAATTTACTGTTCTGCATAAGACTGATTTATGTGTACTTAGTAAGGCTGAATTGTGTGGACTCCCCAATAGTGTGTAGGTGAGATGGTGTCTTTACTGTCTCGACTCATTACGCATACTTCCTCATGCAAAACAACCACAGGGGGAGTTGAATGATAGTTCTAGGTCTTTTGTGTTGCAATCAACACTCCAGGAGCTCGCAATGCTGCAGACATGAGTAGGAAGTCCAAGCAGATTAGTTCAGGGGAATGTTATAACTCATTCGAGCTAGAACGTTCTGGGAAACAAGTCCAAAGTGTCCTGGAAACACAGTCCAGAGTCCTAGAACAGTCCGGAGATCTGGAACACAGTTCAGAGTCCTAGAACAGTCCGGAGATCTGGAACACATTTCAGAGTGTCCTGAGAACACAATCCAGAGTGTCCTGGGAAAACAGTCCAAAGTGACCTGGGAACACAGTCCAGAATTCTGGAACAGTCCAGAGATATAGAATACAGTCCAGAGTGTCCTGTGAGTGCACAGTTGACGACTACTCAAGGACGACTTCATAATGGTCGAGGACTGTTTGGTAATTGTCCGAGACGACTTTTTAATAGAGCAGAAAGAATTGACAATTGTCCAGAACGTCTTGATAAGGGTCGACGACGACTTCGTAAGTGACCGAAAACTAATCGAAAAGTCTACAATTTCCCATGTACATTGTGGATTAGCTCTGAAATGTTTCGGCCACAGTACTGTGACTTATTTATTTATCTTTAAAGATGTCAGCAAGAGCTGAGCCTCAGATAAAGTCATGAACAACATGTTTGCATGGTTTATTCCTCGCTATATTCTAAATCAGCTTCTAAATTACACAACACCGGGGAAAAGAGCACAAGATGCATCTTATAACTGTAGAGAGATTGGCACATGTATGCTGAGACGACTTGCTCCTTTGTAAAGCGCTGCCTTACGTAATACATTAATACGTCTCACGTTCATAAAGCGTCTGGGAAATGGCAGGTAATAATGCTTAATCCAAGTAAGAGAAAAATAACTCCTTTCTGGATCAAGAGTTCAGCAGCATCTAAGTATCTTTCTTCTATGGTTCACAGCAGCAGTAGATCCTCACATTATCACTAGAAGCAAAATCCCTTATACTAGTATAATGTATGACTCACGTGAGTCATGTTGACGGCTTTGAGGGGACTTGAGCTAGAGTTCGTCACGGCCACGCTAGCTGGAGATTCGTCTGTCAGAACTTGCATTTGTGGTCACAGTGGTGCCTATACTAACCTTCCTATGGTGTAGAAATATACCTAGTTGGACGAATCTTATTGTGGCTAGCTGGTCCAGTGGCTAACGTTACGGTCTGGAGTTTTGAGACTCTCTGATCGCGGGTTCTATCCCCGCCCGTGGTATGGTTTAGTATAATGTATGTTATTTAGGATTAAGGTGAGAACCATTTTATTCCTTACTACTTGGTGTTGATAACTAATTAGCTTTTAGTTTGCTGTTATTACAACCAGAATCAAGGAAAAAAAATACTAGAATGCTCATTGAACAAAAAACAAGAAACACTCAGATTGCATTCAAACGTATAAGAAAGGACCTACAAAAGTCAACAATATATTTCATTAGTGTAATAAAAGCAGGAGTATAGCACAATAAAACTGTAAATAGAGTCTAAAGCAATGCTCTTCATCATAATAGAACAGCCTCTATGCCGATATTAGGCAAGAAATTTATAGGTCCATTCCATGTAATGGAACATAAAAGAGGCAACAAATAGAAAGTAAGAGAAACAGAAACAGGATATCGTGAAGTGTCTTCTAGAGCTTATCAAGATCGTTAGTCATGACGAAGGTGAAATAAAGCAGCCGATGAGATGCTTGAGACAGTTCACTGTATACAGCATTGACAGTATACAGGCTCCGCGTCTCCTGAGATAGTACAGCTTCTACGTCCAACCAGTACGCTGCTACAAAATCTTATGAACCTATACACATCTGTTTCCAAGATATGGTTCCTGCCCAAGCAGAACCGTAGAGAGAGAGAGAGAGAGAGAGAGAGAGAGAGAGAGAGAGAGAGAGAGAGAGAGAGAGAGAGAGAGAGAGATACATACATAGAAGGGTGTGTTTGTCTCTCTCTCTCTCTCTCTCTCTCTCTCTCTCTCTCTCCATGAAGTCGAATTTGCAGAATAGGCCGAACTCACTTAAAAATTGGAGTTTTCAACAATAAAAAAATCTTACAGATTGATATTTTTTTTATCGACAATGATATAAAATGTTACATTTTTTGGACCAAACCTAACATAAAAATCTAACCTAACTTAAACTAGCGTTTTTTATTTAGCTAAATTTTGCTATGTACAACATAGGTCAGTTAATATTTATTTAATATTGCTTCAGACTGATTTTCGATGATTTATGGCAAAAAAACAAATTTTTACTCTGCTGAATAGGACAAACTCGGCAGTTCGGCTAAATCGGCACGATTAAACCTCCTCCCTCCCCCCCCCAAAAAAAATAAGGTTAAAACCATTTTTTTTTGTTTATTCGAGGTAATGGTATTGCATTTAATGAAGCTCAAACCACGTGTTAGTCATTCAGCACTGGCAGTAGTGGAGGTTCCATCCTCCGTCCCCCTAATCATCGCCCAGTCTCTCACCACTCAGTTATTGCCATAACCAACTGCCTATGTTTTTCTCCCCAAAGAAACTACATTGAAGACTGAAAATTTCAGCTCTAGCCAATGATTGCTTGTAAAAGCCTCATAATGTGAATCACTTTGATAAAAATGGAATTAGGGAAGACATGCAAAAGCCTAATTAAAAAATTGACTGCACATAAATATAGACAAATTACATTTTATTGCTTAAGTTTAGCTACTTAAGAGATTTAAGTTAAAAAGTAAATTCAACCTAACTTGTATATTATAACAAAAGGCAATAATAACCGCTCAGTGCTAGCCTACCAAGAAAATTTTTTTTGTTGTAAATAAAATTTCACAAAAATGTCTTTTGTTTAATCCGGCAGACACCGAACAGATGTTTCTGGGTACTTGTACTACAGTGTTACATACTTGTACTACAGTGTTACATACTTGTACTACAGTGTTACATACTTGTACTACAGTGTTACATACTTGTACTACAGTGTTACATACTTGTACTACAGTGTTACATACTTGTACTACAGTGTTACATACTTGCACTACAGTGTTACATACTTGTACTACAGTGTTACATACTTGTACTACAGTGTTACATACTTGTACTATAGTAGTGTTACATACTTGTACTACAGTGTTACATACTTGTACTACAGTGTTACATACTCGTACTACAGTGTTACATACTTGTACTACAGTGTTACATGTACTACAGTGTTACATACTTGTACTACAGTGTTACATACTTGTACTACCGTGTTACATACTTTTACTACAGTGTTACATACTTGTACTACAGTGTTACATACTTGTACTACAGTGTTACATACTTGTACTACAGTGTCACATACTTGTACTACAGTGTTACATACTTGTACTACAGTGTTACATACTTGTACTACAGTGTCACATACTTGTACTACAGTGTTACATACTTGTACTACAGTGTTACATACTTGTACTACAGTGTTACATACTTGTACTACAGTGTTACATACTTGTACTACAGTGTTACATACTTGTACTACAGTGTTACATACTTGTACTACAGTGTTACATACTTGTACTACAGTGTTACATACTTGTACTACAGTGTTACATACTTGTACTACAGTGTTACATACTTGTACTACAGTGTTACATACTTGTACTACAGTGTTACATACTTGTACTACAGTGTCACCTACTTGTACTACAGTGTCACATACTTGTACTACAGTGTCACATACTTGTACTACAGTGTCACATACTTGTACTACAGTGTTACATACTTGTACTACAGTGTCACATACTTGTACTACAGTGTCACATACTTGTACTACAGTGTTACATACTTGTACTACAGTGTCACATACTTGTATTACAGTGTTACATACTTGTACTACAGTGTCACATACTTGTACTACAGTGTTACATACTTGTACTACAGTGTCACATACTTGTACTACAGTGTTACATACTTGTACTACAGTGTTACATACATGTACTACAGTGTTACATACTTGTACTACAGTGTTACATACTTGTACTACAGTGTTACATACTTGTACTACAGTGTCACATACTTGTACTACAGTGTTACATACTTGTACTACAGTGTCACATACTTGTACTACAGTGTTACATACTTGTACTACAGTGTCACATACTTGTACTACAGTGTTACATACTTGTACTACAGTGTTACATACATGTACTACAGTGTTACATACTTGTACTACAGTGTTACATACTTGTACTACAGTGTTACATACTTGTACTACAGTGTCACATACTTGTACTACAGTGTTACATACTTGTACTACAGTGTCACATACTTGTACTACAGTGTTACATACTTGTACTACAGTGTCACATACTTGTACTACAGTGTTACATACTTGTACTACAGTGTTACATACTTGTACTACAGTGTTACATACTTGTACTACAGTGTTACATACTTGTACTACAGTGTTACATACTTGTACTACAGTGTCACATACTTGTACTACAGTGTTACATACTTGTACTACAGTGTCACATACTTGTACTAAAGTGTTACATACTTGTACTACAGTGTTAACATACTTGTACTACAGTGTCACATACTTGTACTACAGTGTTACATACTTGTACTACAGTGTTACATACTTGTACTACAGTGTTACATACTTGTACTACAGTGTCACATACTTGTACTACAGTGTTACATACTTGTACTACAGTGTTACATACATGTACTACAGTGTTACATACTTGTACTACAGTGTTACATACTTGTACTACAGTGTTACATACTTGTACTACAGTGTTACATACTTGTACTACAGTGTTACATATTTGTACTACAGTGTTACATACTTGTACTACAGTGTTACATACTTGTACTACAGTGTTACAAACTTGTACTACAGTGTTACTTGTACTACAGTGTTACATACTTGTACTACAGTGTTACATACTTGTACTACAGTGTTACATACTTGTACTACAGTTTTACATACTTGTACTACAGTGTTACTTGTACTACAGTGTTACATACTTGTACTACAGTGTTACATACTTGTACTACAGTGTTACTTGTACTACAGTGTTACATACTTGTACTACAGTGTTACTTGTACTACAGTGTTACATACTTGTACTACAGTGTTACATACTTGTACTACAGTGTTACTTGTACTACAGTGTTACATACTTGTACTACAGTGCTCCATACTTGCACTACAGTGTTACATACTTGTACTACAGTGTTACATACTTGTACTACAGTGTTACATACTTGTACTACAGTGTTACATACTTGTACTACAGTGTTACATACTTGTACTACAGTGTTACATACTTGTACTACAGTGTTACATACTTGTACTACAGTGCTCCATACTTGCACTACAGTGTTACATACTTGTACTACAGTGTCACATACTTGTACTACAGTGTTACATACTTGTACTACAGTGTTACATACTTGTACTACAGTGTTACATACTTGTACTACAGTGTTACATACTTGTACTACAGTGTTACTTGTACTACAGTGTTACATAGTTGTACTACAGTGCTCCATACTTGCACTACAGTGTTACATACTTGTACTACAGTGTTACATACTTGTACTACAGTGTTACATACTTGTACTACAGTGTTACATACTTGTACTACAGTGTTACATACTTGTAATACAGTGTTACATACTTGTACTACAGTGTTACATACTTGTACTACAGTGTTACATACATGTACTACAGTGTTACATACTTGTACTACAGTGTTACATACTTGCACTACAGTGTTACATACTTGTACTACAGTGTTACATACTTGTACTACAGTGTTACATACTTGTACTACAGTGTTACATACTTGTACTACAGTGTTACATACTTGTACTACAGTGCTCCATACTTGCACTACAGTGTTACATACTTGTGCTACAGTGTTACATACTTGTTCTACAGTGTTCCATACTTGTACTACAGTGCTCCATACTTGCACTACAGTGTTACATACTTGTACTACAGTGTTACATACTTGTACTACAGTGCTAAATACTTGTACTACAGTGTTACATACTTGTACTACAATGCTCCATACTTGCACTACAGTGTTACATACTTGTACTACAGTGTTACATACTTGTACTACAGTGCTCCATACTTGTACTACAGTGTTACATACTTGTACTACAGTGTTACATACTTGTACTACAGTGTTCCATACTTGTAATACAGTGTTCCATACTTGTAATACAGTGCTTCATACTTGTACTACAGTGTTACATACTTGTACTACAGTGTTACATACTTGTACTACAGTGTTACTTGTACTACAATGTTACATACTTGTACTACAGTGTTACATACGTGTACTACAATGCTCCATACTTGCACTACAGTGTTACATACTTGTACTACAGTGTTACATACTTGTACTACAGTGCTCCATACTTGTTCTACAGTGTTACATACTTGTACTACAGTGTTACATACTTGTACTACAGTGTTCCATACTTGTACTACAGTGTTCCATACTTGTACTACAGTGCTTCATACTTGTACTACAGTGTTACATACTTGTACTACAGTGTTACATACTTGTACTACAGTGTTACTTACTTGTACTACAGTGTTACATACTTGTACTACAGTGTTCCATACTTGTACTACAGTGTTCCATACTTGTACTACAGTGCTTCATACTTGTACTACAGTGTTACATACTTGTACTACAGTGTTACATACTTGTACTACAGTGTTACTTACTTGTACTACAGTGTTACATACTTGTACTACAGTGTTACTTGTACTACAGTGTTACATACTTGTACTACAGTGTTACTTACTTGTACTACAGTGCTCCATACTTGTACTACAGTGTTACATACTTGTACTACAGTGTTACATACTTGTACTACAGTGTTACATACTTGTACTACAGTGTTACATACTTGTACTACAGTGCTCCATACTTGCACTACAGTGTTACATACTTGTACTACAGTGTTACGTACTTGTACTACAGTGTTCCATACTTGTACTACAGTGTTACATACTTGTACTACAGTGCTCCATACTTGCACTACAGTGTTACATACTTGTACTACAGTGTTACATACTTGTACAACTGTGTTCCATACTTGTACTGCTGTGTTCCATACTTGTACTACTGTGTTCCATACTTGTATTACTGTGTTCCATACTTGTACTACTGTGTTCCATACTTGAACTACTGTCTTCCATACTTGTACTAGTGTGTTCCATTCTTGTACTGCTCTGGTCCATACTTGTACTATTGTGTTCCATACTTGTACTGTGTTCCATACTTGTACTACTGTGTTATATACTTGTACTACTATGTTCCATACTTGTACCACTGTGTTCCATACTTGTACTGCTGTGTTCCATACTTGTACTACAGTGTTACATACTTGTACTACAGTGTTACTTACTTGTACTACAGTGTTACATACTTGTACTACAGTGTTACTTACTTGTACTACAGTGTTACATACTTGTACTACAGTGCTCCATACTTGTACTACAGTGTTCCATACTTGTACTACAGTGTTACATACTTGTACTACAGTGTTACATACTTGTACTACAGTGTTACATTCTTGTACTACAGTGTTACATACTTGTACTACAGTGTTACTTACTTGTACTACAGTGTTACATACTTGTAGTACAGTGTTACTTACTTGTACTACAGTGTTACATACTTGTACTACAGTGTTACATACTTGTATTACAGTGTTACATACTTGTACTACAGTGTTACATACTTGTACTACAGTGTTACATACTTGTACTACAGTGTTTCATATTTGTACTACAGTGTTACTTGTACTACAGTGCTCCATACTTGTACTACAGTGTTACTTACTTGTACTACAGTGTTACATACTTGTACTACAGTATTACACACTTGTACTACAGTGTTACTTACTTGTACTACAGTGTTACATACTTGTACTACAGTGTTACTTACTTGTACTACAGTGTTACATACTTGTACTACAGTGTTACATACTTGTACTACAGTGTTACTTACTTGTACTACAGTGTTACATACTTGTACTACAGTGTTATATACTTGTACTACAGTGTTCCATACTTGTACTACAGTGCTCCATACTTGTACTACAGTGTTACATACTTGTACTACAGTGTTACTTACTTGTACTACAGTGCTACATACTTGTACTACAGTGTTACATACTTGTACTACAGTGCTCCATACTTGTACTACAGTGTTACATACTTGTACTACAGTGTTACATACTTGTACTACAGTGTTGCATACTTGTACTACAGTGTTATATACTTGAACTACAGTGTTCCATATTTGTACTACAGTGTTACATACTTGTACTACAGTGTTACATACTTGTACTACAGTGTTACGTACTTGTACTACAGTGTTCCATACTTGTACTACAGTGTTCCATAATTGTACTACGGTCTTACATACTTGTACTACAGTGTTCCATACTTGTACTACAGTGCTCCATACTTGTACTACAGTGCTCCATACTTGTACTACAGTGCTACATACTTGTATTACAGTGTTCCATACTTGTACTACAGTGCTACATACTTGTACTACAGTGTTCCATACTTGTAATACAGTGTTACATACTTGTATTACAGTGTTACATACTTGTATTACAGTGTTCCGTACTTGTACTACAGTGCTCCATACTTGTACTACAGTGTTCCATACGTGTAATACAGTGTTACATACTTGTATTACAGTGCTCAATACTTGTACTACAGTGTTACATACTTGTATTACAGTGTTCCATACTTGTACTACAGTGCTCCATACTTGCACTACTGTGTTCCATACTTGTACTACAGTGTTCAATACTTGTACTAGTGTATTCCATATTTGTACTAGTGTTCCATACTTGTATTAGTGTGTTCCATACTTGTACTACTATGTTTCATACTTGTACTGCTGTGTTCCATACTTGTACTGCTGTGTTCTTTACTAGTACTAGTGTGTTCCATACTTGTACTGGTGTGTTCCATACTTGCACTAGTGTGTTCCATTCTTGTGCTAGTGTGCTCCATACTTGTACTGGTGTTTTCCATACTTGTACTAGTGTGTTCCAAACTTGTACTAGTGTGTTCCATACTTGTACTAGTGTGTTCCATACTTGTACTAGTGTGTTCCATACTTGTACTAGTGTGTTCCATACTTGTACTAGTGTGTTCCATACTTGTACAAGCGTGTTTCGTACTTGTACTAATGTGTTCCGTACTCGTAGTAGAGTGTTCCATACTTATATTATAGTTTTCCATACTTGTACTAGAGTGTTTCCTACTTGTACTACTGTGTTCCATACTTGTACTACTGTGTTCCATACTTGTACTGCTGTGTTCCATACTTGTACTACTGTGTTCCATACTTGTACTACTGTGTTCCATACTTGCACTACTGTGTTCCATACTTGAACTACTGTGTTCCATACTTGTACTAGTGTGTTCCATTCTTGTACTGCTGTTTTCCATACTTGTACTAATGTACTAGTATGTTCCATACTTGTACTAATGTATTCCATACTTGTAATAGTGTGTTCCTTACTTGTACTACTGTGTTCCATACTTGTACTACAGTGTTCCATACTTGTACTTGTGTGTTCCATACTTGTACTGCAGTGTTCCGTATTTGTACTACTGTGTTCCATACTTGTACTACTGTGTTCCATACTTGTGCTACTGTGTTCCATACTTGTACTACTGTGTTTCATACTTGTGCTACTGTGTTCCATACTTGTACTACAGTGTTCCGTATTTGTACTACTGTGTTCCATACTTGTACTACTGTGTTCCATACTTGTGCTACTGTGTTCCATACTTGTACTACAGTGTTCCATGCTTGTACCACTGTGTTCCATACTTGTACCACTGTGTTCCATACTTGAAGTCTCTTGTTAGCTTTCATTTTATTTGCCAAATTTTCCATACTGTAATTAATTTTAATATCAATGTTTTGGAAATGTTTCAGCCAGTTATGTTTCCTCGTGATGTTTCAGATTTAGTAGTTTTATAAAGATATGTTTATATTCAATTCATGTGTGGTTAATGAGTCCATGTTGAGTCCCAGCTTCTTCCTTGTTATTATGCAAGAATGTTAGGTACTCCCTCTCCCCTCATGATTACTTAAGTCAGTGTCGTGTTGAACACTACATGGGTAAGGCAGAGGGGAACTGCACCCCTCAGTGTTCCTCTTTCCAACGCTTCCCACATGAAATGACTTTGAGATCCAGAAATCTGAATAGATTTAGAGAGGATATAGAAGTATTTGTTATACTGAGCTTATAGTTTTTTCCTCTATGGGTTTACATTTCAAACTAATAATTGTTCTTCAATCGCAGTCCATATGCTATGTGATTTAAACGCGATCATTTTGTTCTTCACGTGATTACTTTTCATTGTCTCTAAATGTATCGTCCTTTCCCTTCAGGTTTATAACATGATTTTTTCCGCAATTTTTGATGTGACTATGACTATGTAGAGGTTATGGCTAAGTTACTGTTTTCGATACTATGCATTTACAGACACTATACCTCCCTCCTGATCCTGTATGCCCATTTCTAGTTCGCCTACTAATTTCCATTTTATAGCACTTGGTCTCTTCTGTATCTTTTCTTTTTTATTCTTCTTTGTTCTATCTCTTGCATCGCCTACTGAGCCTTGAGTTCACTTTTTTTTTGTTTCTTGCCTCCCAGTGGGAGGCAATGAATTTTTCTCTTACTTCCCAACACTTTTTCCTACGAGCTATTCTGTCCATTTTGTTTCATTGAGAAACATTTTATTCCCTCAGTCTATTTTTTCTTGAATGCAGTTCTTTTGTTTTGTTCTTCCTTCCCTGATTTGTGCTCTTCTTGTAATCAAATCTTCGTGAGAGTTGCCGGTTGTGTTCACAGGTCAAGTGAAGTGACGGGTCACGGGAAGGGATAGCAGGGACCAGCCTCTCCCAACACTCTCTTTACATCGCCTCGTCTCTTCCCTCCTTCCTCTTCTCTCCCCCTGCCGTCTCAAAGCCACATACTCTCCCAACATAGGCACAGCCGTCATATTTTAAACTCATTACGCATTTTGAGTGTGAGCAGCAGAAGCATCCATCAGAGTAGCGCAGATGAAGACCACAGACGGATACCGTCCCAAGGCTTCCTGTCAGTCTGTCTTGTCAGGACACGCTTACTAACCCGCCTGCACCAACACACTGAACTTTACTCAATTTTACACAGCCACGACCTTTTTACCAACCAAATTTATGCAAATATCCATCGTAAATCAACTTTATATCCGCATTAAAATGTATGAAGACTCTCCTCTCCCCCCCTCTTTCCTAGAGGAATAAATCCTGACGGTGTTGTGAAGGTTTGATAAGACAGAATTAAAAGTCACAAGCTGACGTTTATCCTCTTCGTCTCTCTAAAACCATCCATATCATAAGTTAGAAATTACATTCGTGCTTTATCGTTTCTGAACCCTGAAGACAAATCCTTGCATTGTATTTGACAAAAGATGCTTCCTCGAGATACTGCAGCAAATGTAATTTTTTTTAAGTTAGTTTGATTGCTTTGTAGTGGCCACATGTCCATTCTGAAAATGGAAATTACCACATACTCATCCTGTGATTATGTGGTAGGTGACTACCACATACTCACAGTAGTGACCCTACTCCCACCATGTGGGCTGTAATCAAAAGAATACAGAGGCACATTATGAGTACATTCTGTTTGCTAAGTTAAAGTAGATGAATGGTTCACAGAACCGACACGTTGATAAATTAGACACATGTGCAACTCTTGTGTATCTTTATTAAGGAAACGTTTCGCCACACAGTGGCTTCATCAGTCCATACACAGGAGAAGCTTGAAGAATAGAAGGAGAATGAGGTAATCAGTCCCTCAACCTTGAATCGATGTGGTCAGTCCATCAATCTTGAGTAGAATACGGCATATGAGCGGAGAAGGAGCTTATAGACCGTAGGTAGGAGAGGTGCAGCAGTCATAGGTCGTGCCTAACCCTTGGGCACGACCTACTTCCACATTGGGCAAATGTGACACCACCTATGACTGCTGCACCTCTCCTACCTACGGTCTATAAGCTCCCTCTCCGCTCATATGCCGTATTCTACTCAAGATTGATGGACTGACCACATCGACTCAAGGCTGAGGGACTGATTACCTCATTCTCCTCCTATTCTTCAAGCTTCTCCTGTGTATGGACTGATGAAGCCACTGTGTGGCGAAACGTTTCCTTAATAAAGATACACAAGAGTTGCACATGTGTCTAATTTATCAGCTAGGTTAAGCATTTAATGAAGTAATGAAATGTTTGTACAGAGATTTCATTCACATGAACATAACAATGAAGTATATTCAGCAAATTAATGAGGCACTGAGGTTCTGCTGAATGAGAAAGTTACAGTGGTTACGAATTATTTACATTACGGAAAGTTAGAGCATTTACCTAGAATTTTTGGAAATATTAAAATATTTAGTTATTTCCTGTATATTTGGGAGGGAGTAGGTCACATATTCCCAAATTTTTAAGTGCGTGAGTTTTTAGCATTCGTTGTTAGCATGCCATGAGGACGGAGTGAAGCAAGCGCTGGGCACCACTGGGTGCCAAGGTGCTTCCTGGCACTTATCTCTGGCGGCACTTCTAACCTTAATCATCCTGGCTGTGGCACTGACTAGGACGGCTGACGCACGCCACCACGGTTAAATCTTCACCTAATTGTGAAGATTTAGAGAGCTAAGCAGAGTACCACTGCCTCCTTCCACCAGCCTGTCCAAAAGCATAACATTGGTTTTCTACTCTAAGGATCTAAGACTTCTCCATGTTCATTATACTGCTGCCAGCCGGGAATAGAACCCGGGACATTTAGCCAGGTTCAAGGGAACCAAGTTTACCTCCCGACGCCTTAACCACTTGACCACCATGCTACAAACACCAGGGACCTAGCAAGTATACTGAGCCAACTTGTAAACTCTGTATTTCTTACTAATCTATATTACTGAAATGTGTCGCCTGCACAGCAGGCTTTTCAGTAGAATACAGGCGATTGTAACAGTGGAGACAATTGAAGTGTAGTGATAATTTTGAAGTAACCAGTACTTAAGTGTTACACTTATTTATTATTGATCAACTTGCTTGTATTGTATGTCATATATATGTTTGTATTGCATGTCATAAGTTATTCATCTAAGTTTTTGAAATTTTGCAAACTCTGGTAATCTTTTCTCTGCAAATCTGTGTGTACAATACGTATATTTTCTTAGTTCAAAAGATATTCTACCAATTAATTTGTTTACATTAGATTTGCAGTATGAATTATATTGTTATTTTTCAATTAGATAACCTGTAAAATGGATAATAATTTTTTTAATCACAAAAAGTAAGGTTATGTCTGATATCTTTTACTTAAATCACCATCTTACAAAATACAAGAAACTTTAAAGAAGAAATTTATTGCTGTTGAGATCTAGGATAAATAAGACTTGCACTCAGCACAACAATATCTGCCAATTAGACAAGATTCACTGCGCAGGTGTTGAGTTTATCAGCGATATAATGGCTTAGGTCACTGTGCAGACATTCCACACGCGAGTGTCTTCCCTCAGAGGCTTCTTCTGTTTGATATTTCTGTTATCTTCCTCATAATTAGCAACTTTTCAACCTGCTGACTCAGGACAGACCGAATTACACTTGGGATTAATTCCATCATTATGTCCTGTCTTCAGGTTTTCATTCGTCTTATATAGTGTTAAAGTTTGCTGTGGTTATAGTGCCTGCTGCTGCCTTCTTAATAGCATTTTCATAATTTGCACATATATATATATATATATATATAAATATATACATATATATATATATAATATAAATATTTAATATATATATATATGATACATATATATAATACATTATATATATATAGTAGGTTGGTAGACAGCAACCACCCAGGGAAGTACTACCGTCCTGCCAGATGACTGTGAAACAAAAACCTGTAACTGTTTTGCATGATGGTAGGATTGCTGGTTTCTTTTTCTGTCTCATAAACACGCTAGATAACAGGGATATCTTGCTACTCCTACTTACACTTTGGTCACACTTCACAGACACGCACATGCATATATATATACATAAATCTAGGTTTTTCTCCTTTTTCTAGCTCTTGTTCTTCTTTATTTCTTCTATTGTCCATGGGGAAGTGGAAAAGAATCTTTCCTCCGTAAGCCATGCGTGTCGTATGAGGCGACTAAAATGCCGGGAGTAATGGGCTAGTAACCCCTTCTCCTGTAGACATTTACTAAAAAAGAGAAGAAGAAAAACTTTATAAAACTGGGATGCTTAAATGTGCGTGGATGTAGTGCGGATGACAAGAAACAGATGATTGCTGATGTTATGAATGAAAAGAAGTTGGATGTCCTGGCCCTAAGCGAAACAAAGCTGAAGGGGGTAGGAGAGTTTCAGTGGGGGGAAATAAATGGGATTAAATCTGGAGTATCTGAGAGAGTTAGAGCAAAGGAAGGGGTAGCAGTAATGTTAAATGATCAGTTATGGAAGGAGAAAAGAGAATATGAATGTGTAAATTCAAGAATTATGTGGATTAAAGTAAAGGTTGGATGCGAGAAGTGGGTCATAATAAGCGTGTATGCACCTGGAGAAGAGAGGAATGTAGAGGAGAGAGAGAGAGATTTTGGGAGATGTTAAGTGAATGTATAGGAGCCTTTGAACCAAGTGAGAGAGTAATTGTGGTAGGGGACCTGAATGCTAAAGTAGGAGAAACTTTTAGAGAGGGTGTGGTAGGTAAGTTTGGGGTGCCAGGTGTAAATGATAATGGGAGCCCTTTGATTGAACTTTGTATAGAAAGGGGTTTAGTTATAGGTAATACATATTTTAAGAAAAAGAGGATAAATAAGTATACAAGATATGATGTAGGGCGAAATGACAGTAGTTTGTTGGATTATGTATTGGTAGATAAAAGACTGTTGAGTAGACTTCAGGATGTACATGTTTATAGAGGGGCCACAGATATATCAGATCACTTTCTAGTTGTAGCTACACTGAGAGTAAAAGGTAGATGGGATACATGGAGAATAGAAGCATCAGGGAAGAGAGAGGTGAAGGTTTATAAACTAAAAGAGGAGGCAGTTAGGGTAAGATATAAACAGCTATTGGAGGATAGATGGGCTAATGAGAGCATAGGCAATGGGGTCGAAGAGGTATGGGGTAGGTTTAAAAATGTAGTGTTAGAGTGTTCAGCAGAAGTTTGTGGTTACAGGAAAGTGGGTGCAGGAGGGAAGAGGAGCGATTGGTGGAATGATGATGTAAAGAGAGTAGTAAGGGAGAAAAAGTTAGCATATGAGAAGTTTTTACAAAGTAGAAGTGATGCAAGGAGGGAAGAGTATATGGAGAAAAAGAGAGAGGTTAAGAGAGTGGTGAAGCAATGTAAAAAGAGAGCAAATGAGAGAGTGGGTGAGATGTTATCAACAAATTTTGTTGAAAATAAGAAAAAGTTTTGGAGTGAGATTAACAAGTTAAGAAAGCCTAGAGAACAAATGGATTTGTCAGTTAAAAAAGGAGAGGAGAGTTATTAAATGGAGAGTTAGAGGTATTGGGAAGATGGAGGGAATATATATGACGTGCCGAATAGGTAAAACTTGCGATTTTGGCTTAAATATCAACGCTCTTCTTGCCAAATAAGGCAAGCGAAAATTTGTGTATGCAATAATTTCGCAAAAATCATTCTGAACCTAACGAAGAAAATATATTTCATTGTGTTCATTATTACATTATTGTGAACTTATCTAAAATATATTTAGTTGGATTAGTCTAAATTAAATTGCTCTTGTTATAATAAGGTTATGTAAGTTTTCTAAGGTTCTATTGGTACAAAATTATTAATTTTTACATTAACATAAATGAAAAAAAAATATATCTTTGAACGTATAAGAGAAAATTTTAGAATGAACTTAATTTTAAATGAGTTCTTGCTAATTGACCAGTTTTACCTATTCGGCACGACACACACACACACACACACACACACACACACACACACACACACACACACACACACACACACACACACACACATATATATATATATATATATATATATATATATATATATATATATTATTATTATTATTATTATTATTATTATTATTTTTATTATCACACTGGCCGATTCCCACCAAGGCAGGGTGGCCCGAAAAAGAAAAACTTTCACCATCATTCACTCCATCACTGTCTTGCCAGAAGGGTGCATTACACTACAGTTTTTAAACTGCAACATTAACACCCCTCCTTCAGAGTGCAGGCACTGTACTTCCCATCTCTAGGACTCAAGTCCGGCCTGCCGGTTTCCCTGAACCCCTTCATAAATGTTACTTTGCTCACACTCCAACAGCACGTCAAGTATTAAAAACCATTTGTCACCATTCACTCCTATCAAACACGCTCACGCATGCCTGCTGGAAGTCCAAGCCCCTCGCACACAAAACCTCCTTTACCCCCTCTCTCCAGCCTTTCCTAGGCCGACCCCTACCCCACCTTCCTTCCACTACAGACTGATACACTCTTGAAGTCATTCTGTTTCGCTACATTCTCTATACATGTCC
Organism: Cherax quadricarinatus; assembly: GCF_038502225.1. Lineage (NCBI taxonomy): Eukaryota > Metazoa > Arthropoda > Malacostraca > Decapoda > Parastacidae > Cherax > Cherax quadricarinatus. Next base: position 6,068,664 of record NC_091322.1, on the reverse strand, counting down.
AAACCACCTCAACAACCCTTCCTCAGCCCTCTGGACAACAGTTTTGGTAATCCCGCACCTCCTCCTAACTTCCAAACTACGAATTCTCTGCATTATATTCACACCACACATTGCCCTCAGACATGACATCTCCTTCTCCTCGCTGCAACATTCATCACCCATGCTTCACACCCATAAAAGCGCGTTGGTAAAACTATACTCTCATACATTCCCCTCTTTGCCTCCAAGGACAAAGTTCTTTGTCTCCACAGACTCCTAAGTGCACCACTCACTCTTTTCCCCTCATCAATTCTATGATTCACCTCATCTTTCATAGACCCATCCGCTGACACGTCCACTCCCAAATATGTGAATACATTCACCTCCTCCATACTCTCTCCCTCCAATCTGATATTCAATCTTTCATCACCTAATCTTTCTGTTATCCTCATAACCTTACTCTTTCCTGTATTCACCTTTAATTTTCTTCTTTTGCACACCCTACCAAATTCATCCACCAATCTCTGCAACTTCTCTTCAGAATCTCCCAAGAGCACAGTGTCATCAGCAAAGAGCAGCTGTGACAACTCCCACTTTGTGTGTGATTCTTTATCTTTTAACTCCACGCCTCTTGCCAAGACCCTCGCATTTACTTCTCTTACAACCCCATCTATAAATATATTAAACAACCACGGTGACATCACACATCCTTGTCTAAGGCCTACTTTTACTGGGAAATAATTTCCCTCTTTCCTACATACTCTAACTTGAGCCTCACTATCCTCGTAAAAACTCTTCACTGCTTTCAGTAACCTACCTCCTACACCATACACTTGCAACATCTGCCACATTGCCCCCCTATCCACCCTGTCATACGCCTTTTCCAAATTCATAAATGCCACAAAGACCTCTTTAGCCTTATCTAAATACTGTTCACTTATATGTTTCACTGTAAACACCTGGTCCACACACCCCCTACCTTTCCTAAAGCCTCCTTGTTCATCTGCTATCCTATTTTCCGTCTTACTCTTAATTCTTTCAATTATAACTCTACCATACACTTTACCAGGTATACTCTGCAGACTTATCCCCCTATAATTTTTGCACTCTCTTTTATCCCCTTTGCCTTTATACAAAGGAACTATGCATGCTCTCTGCCAATCCCTAGGTACCTTACCCTCTTCCATACATTTATTAAATAATTGCACCAACCACTCCAAAACTATATCCCCACCTGCTTTTAACATTTCTATCTTTATCCCATCAATCCCGGCTGCCTTACCCCCTTTCATTTTACCTACTGCCTCACGAACTTCCTCCACACTCACAACTGGCTCTTCCTCACTCCTACAAGATGTTATTCCTCCTTGTCCTATACACGAAATCACAGCTTCCCTATCTTCATCAACATTTAACAATTCCTCAAAATATTCCCTCCATCTTCCCAATACCTCTAACTCTCCATTTAATAACTCTCCTCTCCTATTTTTAACTGACAAATCCATTTGTTCTCTAGGCTTTCTTAACTTGTTAATCTCACTCCAAAACTTTTTCTTATTTTCAACAAAATTTGTTGATAACATCTCACCCACTCTCTCATTTGCTCTCTTTTTACATTGCTTCACCACTCTCTTAACCTCTCTCTTTTTCTCCATATACTCTTCCCTCCTTGCATCACTTCTACTTTGTAAAAACTTCTCATATGCTAACTTTTTCTCCCTTACTACTCTCTTTACATCATCATTCCACCAATCGCTCCTCTTCCCTCCCGCACCCACTTTCCTGTAACCACAAACTTCTGCTGAACACTAACACTACATTTTTAAACCTACCCCATACCTCTTCGACCCCATTGCCTATGCTCTCATTAGCCCATCTATCCTCCAATAGCTGTTTATATCTTACCCTAACTGCCTCCTCTTTTAGTTTATAAACCTTCACCTCTCTCTTCCCTGATGCTTCTATTCTCCTTGTATCCCATCTACCTTTTACTCTCAGTGTAGCTACAACTAGAAAGTGATCTGATATATCTGTGGCCCCTCTATAAACATGTACATCCTGAAGTCTACTCAACAGTCTTTTATCTACCAATACATAATCCAACAAACTACTGTCATTTCGCCCTACATCATATCTTGTATACTTATTTATCCTCTTTTTCTTAAAATATGTATTACCTATAACTAAACCCCTTTCTATACAAAGTTCAATCAAAGGGCTCCCATTATCATTTACACCTGGCACCCCAAACTTACCTACCACACCCTCTCTAAAAGTTTCTCCTACTTTAGCATTCAGGTCCCCTACCACAATTACTCTCTCACTTGGTTCAAAGGCTCCTATACATTCACTTAACATCTCCCAAAATCTCTCTCTCTCCTCTGCATTCCTCTCTTCTCCAGGTGCATGCACGCTTATTATGACCCACTTCTCGCATCCAACCTTTACTTTAATCCACATAATTCTTGAATTTACACATTCATATTCTCTTTTCTCCTTCCATAACTGATCATTTAACATTACTGCTACCCCTTCCTTTGCTCTAACTCTCTCAGATACTCCAGATTTAATCCCATTTATTTCCCCCCACTGAAACTCCCCTACCCCCTTCAGCTTTGTTTCGCTTAGGGCCAGGACATCCAACTTCTTTTCATTCATAACATCAGCAATCATCTGTTTCTTGTCATCCGCACTACATCCAAGCACATTTAAGCATCCCAGTTTTATAAAGTTTTTCTTCTTCTCTTTTTTAGTAAATGTCTACATAGTAAATGTCTATACATACATATATATATATATATATATATATATATATATATATATATATATATATATATATATATATATATATATATATTAACAAATCGGCCGTTTCCCACCAAGGAAATATATATATATATATATATACAATATATATATATATATATATATATATATATATATATATATATATATATATATATATATATATATATATATATATATATATATATATATATTCCGTTTTACAGTAACATTAATCAGGGAACCTGATATTGCTTTGAATGTTTTTTTAAATATATAGCTTAACACTACCTGGCCTCTCATACGTTAACCTATGTTTACTAAGTGTTATTTAAATCAATATATTAATTTCGAAATGCCGAGATAAATCTCGTGGGGTCACAACAAAAAAATATATTTTGACTCAGTTTATCAAAACGACCCCTGCCCTATACGCCTAGCCACCAAGCTGAGCTGAACAACAATATAATCAACTCAAGTTGACAGTTGATCCCTGAAAGTATAATCTTCCACCGGGTTTTTTTAGACACTTTAATCAAATCTTGATGGACGAGACAGTGAGGAACGGGCCAGGATAACGTAATATACTTCCACTGGGATGAAATGTATATTTGAAGGTACAGTTTAATTAGCCTTACGTTCAGACGGATGAGGCAGGTTCTCCTGGTATCTTTTACCTGGTTCAGGGGACCATCGTGACCTCGTCTCTGCCTAGCATTCGTAGGGAAATGTTGCTGGTCTAAGAAACATTAACAGAGATATTACATCTTCGTCGGTAGACTGATTCGCTGAGAGATACGGAGTTTGTGTCGAAAAATCAAAATATAGTGTGAGTGATTAAAGAAAGTACCCCCTCCCCCCTCCCACCTTCAAGGGTCACAACAGTTGGAATACTTCGTGAAATATAATTCTTCTCGAAAAACTTTATAAATCATTACACATTTTTCTCCTGTTATAGTAAACTGAATTGTTTTATCCTCGTGGGTCTTTGAGAGTAAGGTGGTGTGTGGAGGCTCGATCCTCAGTCCGTTAATCGCGAGATGAGCTGCAAAACAGGGCAGACTTATCTCTTGTAAGATACTATAGAAAAATTCTCGCTTTCGTGAGAGAGAGAGAGAGAGAGAGAGAGAGAGAGAGAGAGAGAGAGAGAGAGAGAGAGAGAGAGAGAGAGAGAGAGAGAGAGAGAGAGAGAGAGAGAATAAATGGCCAGATCACACTTTCAGAAAGACAGTGAAAGTTGTTCAAAAGAGACGCTAGAACTTTTCTCTCCCGCGTCAGAGGGCTACCAAGACTGATGTAGAGCATCAGAGGTGAGGTAACAAATATTGGAGGTGGAGGGCTTGGTGAGCCTGTTACAGCCCTCACACTCACACACACACATACACTTACACACACATACTCATACACACACTCACGCTCACACACACTCAGACATACACACACACACACTCACACACTCACTCACACACACACACACACACACACTCGCACACACACATACACTCACACTCATTCACACACACACATACACAAACACCCACACACACACAAACACACACATACACACACACACACACACACACACACACACACACACACACACACACACACACACACACACACATACACACACAAAACAACAACAACACTGAGAGCAGACGTCATCTACTTCATCCTGGAAAAAAGACTCTGCCTTTTTTGAGTGTAGGGAATAGAGCGTTTTAGGTAAGTGGTGTCCCCGAAGTCAATATTTATTTTTTTATTAACACATCGGCCGTTTCCCACCAAGGCAGGGTGGCTCGAAAAAGAAAAACTTTCATCATCATTCACTCCATCACTGTAAGTGCGCCAGAGGCTCACTTACACTACAGTCATAAAACTGCAGCATTAACGCCCCTCCTTCAATATAATAAAGTTAAACAGGGTAGCACAAGAGTATGGTGGTGTTGTTGACAACTTGGTGGCAGGTACACGGTCTTAACACACCTTTACCTACACACCTGCAGACAAGAGACCAGTGGATGGATGGACAGACTATAACTGAACTTAATCAGGAATGGCAAGAAGGATTAACAGAAAAATCAAATGAAGAAAATGCAACTATAAAAAAAAATAGAACTTTTAAAAGCCTATTTACAGCAAGTACAGAAGATATTAGGTAAGCAAACTGAATGAAGGAGAGAGGTGATAGATCAGAAATTCTTTACAAATAGGGATAATATTAAGAAAGAATTTAAAGGTTCAGTCAAGTATAACACTAACCTAGAAGGTAGTTATGCAAAGGTAACTAGGCATAAGACAATTACAACAGCAGGTGCAGCTAACACAAGATTTTTCTGAAAATGTCAGGAAAAGCTTAGAGGAGAAGAGAGGTCCGGAAGAATGTAAATCTAAGACTGAAGATTGTTTTGCACAAGTCACTAGAGAAAAGGCCTAGTAAGAAACAGGTGGTATTAGCCTAATATTGTCAAGAAATGAAAAAGGAAATTGCAAATAACTAAGTGACTGATGGACACTGTTGATATATATTAAACAGTTCTTGTCTTTGGTAGTGTTGTCAAGGAAATAAATTCTACAGTAGAAAAAATAGAAGAGAAATAATACATAAGTGAAATGATGAAATCCATTTTGGATTTCAGTTTTCAGAAATGTATTGTGGCATATAAGAATATTGGAAAATAAGAATAGGATAAGTATATGCCACAGAAAATAACATTTATATTGATTAAGCATAATTTTTTTTTTTAAATTATAAGAACATAATAAAATCATGGGGTGAAAATAAAATATTTAGTAAAAACTGCTAAGAGGTTGATTGAGGGTACAAGTAAAGATGTTTTATTTAAAGAGCAAATACATGAAATGGTTTTTCAAAAAAAACAACCACACTTGTTTTACCATGATATAAATCATGATAAAACAAGTGGGGCAAATAGGTAACATAAGAATAAAACATTTCTGAAGATATTATACACTCATAATAAAACTTAGAGATATTGTAAATAAAAATAAACCATTATAGGTTTGTCTAACTTAAACCTACCTGTAAAAACACATATTTTAATTGAAGTTTTATTGGATAGAAATTACTCAAGTGTGGAGAAGGGAAGAAAGAAGGATTTTTAAATCCAAAATATTGAAACTGGTGAAATTTTATCGATAATAGTACAATATAAAGAGGAGAAACTCAGTGGTAAATGTATATAGGCCGCCATTTAGTAATATTTGGGAATAGAAGAATTCGATAGAATAAATGAGGGATTACATAATAACCTTAGGGAATTATTGATGAAAAATGACCGAAATAAGGAAAAAGTTAATGTACCTGGAGATATTAACTATAAAGAAATAAGCTGAAAAGCCTATGAGGACGGAACTACAAAAAATCAATACATTTTCTTCTACTACAAGAAACAGACGTAAATAAAGAGACGTAAATAAAGAGACGTAAATAAAGAGACGTAAATAAAGAGACGTAAATAAAGAGACGTAAATAAACAGACGTAAATAAACAGACGTAAATAAAGAGACGTAAATAAAGAGACGTAAATAAACAGACGTAAATAAAGAGACGTAAATAAACAGACGTAAATAAAGAGACTTAAATAAAGTAAAGAAAGAGCTCTGCAGTGTATATATATATAAACGGAATTAAACAGTATTCCAAATCGAAGTAAAAGACGGAATAATAAGGAATGTTTCAATGGAAAGTGAAGAGCTATGAAACAAATGAAAGGAAGCGGGACAATCGTGAAACTATCGGAGAGTCAAGGACACAAATGTAACGAAAGAGGATGAAAAAAATTTCGAAAATGAAACAGTCGATCACAAGGAACAAGACAATTATACGAATGTATTTGTAGATGCAAAAATCATATTCAAAATTAATAATGAAAATGACTGTACATCATAACAAGATGATAGATGGATGATGAAATGTAATGTGAATGAATACCATGTAATAAAAACGTAAAAAAAGTGAAATCAGACCTAAAGAAGAATATACTGTACGACTGTGTGAAAAATATTGAGAATATCAGAGATATAAAGGTATGAAGGAGCTACAAGCAAATAATTATCATCGGAGGATCAGACAAGAGAAAGTGTAAGTAACTCGTTACACTAGTAAACTATAACATAACTTTCAAATATGGATGGTGAAATGTTAAGAAATTTGCTTATTACTTATATTATGCCAAAATGTTCAATGAAGATCTACAAAAATGGCTGCCAGAGTTGAGCAATATGAATGATGATTGAAGGTTGAGGGTATTATAGATGGTTATGATGGATCACAGCAGAAGACAAGATATGATAACCGCATATAAGTTCTTGAAATAAGTTGAAAGATTAAGTAACAAGATGCAAATTGAAGAAAAAGTGGAGAAGAAAAGCTAGTAGATTTTTTTCTCAGAGTGGTTGACCAGTTGAATACAGTAAAGAACATAGTAAGTGCACCAAGCACTGGAAATTTTTTAAACTATATGATAAACATAGTACTGAAGACGAGACACCATGAACATAACTCTGCTGCTGTAGTTATACTTTCTCTCTCTCTTTCTCTATCTATCTATCTATCTATCTATCTATCTATCTCATACACACACCTGCATAGTCACCAAAGTCATTGTTAATATGGTTGGCTTGTAGCAACTGTCTAAGTTCCGACTGGAGGGAGGGGGATAAGTTGGTAGGGGAAAGTTGTGGAAGGGAAGGGCGGTGATGATGGATGTGGTGGGTTGGAGTTGGGTGGGTGGTAGGGTGGATGATGGAGGTGGAAAGGTAATAGCAGCGATGGGGATGTGGATGATTGTTGTAGGTTTACGGGGGGGGGGTTGATAGCGAGGGGGATGTTAGTAGTAGGGGTGTTGGTAGTGGGTGGGTGTTAGTGGAGGATGGTGGTGGAGAAGGTAATATTGGTGACACAGGTAGCTGAATACCTCCCTGGCTAGATGGTGGATCACCTAACCAGATGAGTGCGGCGGTGGTGCATCATCTAGCCAGATGAGTGTGGTGGTGGTGCATCACCTAGCCAGGTGAGTGTGGTTGTGGTGCATCACCTAGCCAGGTGAGTGTGGTGGTAGTGAATCACCTAGCCAGGTGAGTGTGGTGGTGGTGCATCACCTAGCCAGGTGAGTGTGGTGGTGGTGCATCACCTTGACAGGTGTGTGTGTGTGTGTGTGTGTGTGGTGCATCACCTGGACAGGTGTGTGTGGTGAAGCATCACCTTGACAGGTGTGTGTGTGTGTGGTGGTGCATCACCTTGACAGGTGTGTGTGTGTGTGTGGTGGTGCATCACCTGGGCAGGTGTGTCTGGTGGTGCCTCACCTGGACAGATGTGTGTGGTGGTGCATCACCTGGACGGGTATGTGTGGTGGTGCATCACCTGGAAAGGTGTGTGGTGGTGCATCACCTGGACAGGTGTGTGGTGGTGCATCACCTGGACAGGTGTGTGTGGTGGTGCATCACCTGGACTGGTGTGTGTGGTGGTGCATCACCTGGACAAGTGTGTGATGGAGCATCACCTTGACAGGTGTGTGTGGTGGTGGTGCATCACCTGGACAGGTGTGTGTGGTGGTGCATCACCTGGACAGGTGTGTGTGGTGATGCATCACCTGGACAGGTGTGTGTGGTGGTGCATCACCTGGACAGGTGTGTGTGTGGTGGTGCATCACCTGGACAGGCGTGTGTGGTGGTGCATCGCCTGGACAGGTGTGTGTGGTGGTGCATCACCTAGACAAGTGTGTGTGGTGGCGCATCACCTTGACAGGTGTGTGCGGTGGTGGTGCATCACCTGGACAGATGTGTGTAGTGGTACATCATCTGGACAAGTGTGTGTGGTGGTGCATCACCTGAACATGTGTGTGTGGTGGAGCATCACCTTGACAGGTGTGTGTGTGGTGGTGCATCACCTGGACAGGTGTGTGTGGTGGTGCATCACCTGGACAAGTGTGTGTGGTGGCGCATCACCTTGACAGGTGTGTGCGGTGGTGGTGCATCACCTGGACAGATGTGTGTAGTGGTACATCATCTGGACAAGTGTGTGTGGTGGTGCATCACCTGAACATGTGTGTGTGGTGGAGCATCACCTTGACAGGTGTGTGTGGTGGTGGTGCATCACCTGGACAGATGTGTGTGGTGGTGCATCACCTGGACAGGTGTGTGTGGTGGTGGTGCATCACCTGGACAGGTGTGTGGTGGTGGTGCATCACCTGGACAAGTGTGTGTGGTGGAGTATCACCTTGACAGGTGTGAATGGTGGTGGTGCATCACCTGGACGGATGTGTGTGGTGGTGCATCACCTGGACAGGTGTGTGTGGTGGTGCATCACCTGGACAAGTGTGTGTGGGGATGCATCACCTGGACAGGTGTGTGTGGTGGTGCATCACCTGGACAGGTGTGTGTGGTGGTGCATCACCTGGACAGGTGTGTGGTGGTGCATCACCTGGACAGGTGTGTGTGGTGGTGCATCACCTGGACATGTGTGTGTGGTGGTGCATCACCTGGACAGGTGTGTGTGGTGGTGCATCACCTGGACAAGTGTGTGTGGTGGTGCATCACCTGGACAGGTGTGTGTGGTGGTGCATCACCTGGACAGGTGTGTGTGGTGGTGCATCACCTGGACAGGTGTGTGTGGTGGTGCATCACCTGGACAGGTGTGTGTGGTGGTGCATCACCTGGACAGGTGTGTGTGGTGGTGCATCACCTGGACAGGTGTGTGTGGTGGTGCATTGTTACAAAAAATGCGATTCTAAAAGCTTAGAGATCTCCAGTGAATACTAGAAAGGATTGCCCTTCTAGCATCCAGCCTGTTACTGGGTTTTCGTAACAAGTAGTCAGTATCCTTGTCCAATTATCCATTAGAAATCAGTATGGTTCAATAGTGCTTTAGGATTACAACTGGTAGGCTACTAACTAGAGAAATTAAAATTTAATAAATTTATTAAGTAGTAAGTTGTCTAGAGGTATATTATCAAATTAAATTAATTACAGCAATCAAAATAAAATCAATCTCTCGAGTTCAATATTATTGTGCTGAAAGCACATATCACATTTATAATTCTTAAGTACCGTCAGGTACATTAACATTTAATAAGATATTACAAATATGTACAAGTGTGTGTATGCGTGTAAGTGCTCTTAAGTAGTTAGCTATGTCTCAAGACTCGAATAAGACTTAAACAAGTGACTGACAAAGTCCTCAAATAAACTAACTTCTTGACCGACTGGCAACCCGAACAGTCTGCTTGAACAACAAAGAATGCTAAGCCCAATAGCAATGCAATATCAAGCGACTGCGACACAGAATCAGGAACTGGGAAATAATATAACGACACTAAGTAGGGACCATCAGCAGATCCTCCACAAAAGTTACAAAACTCCCATAATACTGAATCTATGTTCAGCATAGGAAAAACTGTGACTGTGACAATACACAGGAACCAGTACAAAATTAGGTCAGAAGCTATAGCTAAGGACCTGAGATGTTCAGAGTGTCTAAGCGACACACAACCTCAGTACAACGTCGAAAATCACAAAGTCTATACAATGTTCTGTTAACAAAGTTCTACAGAACTAACAAGAATAATGAGACAGACAATCTGTCCAACCAGCAAGCGAGTCTCCAGCAGACTGAATACTTCACGAGAGGTGAGGACACCCCCCCTCGATCACGTGATAGCTACGTGGACAACTGCAGCTCAGAAGCCGGCAGTATAACGAGCGACAAGCGATAATTACAGTAGTTTGACAATCAAGACTAACTGAGCACATTTTATATACATCCTAACAACATAAGTCAAATAAGAATATAAAGCAATATATTTACGATTTAGCTATTATCGCAAATATAAGCAATATAAAATTAAATGAAAAGGTAATATACATTATATATACATAATCATTGTAACCCATTCAGGGGTTGCAACATGCATCACCTGAACAGGTGTGTGTGGTGGTGCATCACCTGGACAGGTGTGTGTGGTGGTGCATCACCTGGACAGGTGTGTGTGGTGGTGCATCACCTGAACAGGTGTGTGTGGTGGTGCATCACCTGGACAGGTGTGTGTGGTGGTGCATCACCTGGACAGGTGTGTGTGGTGGTGCATCAACTAGGTGTTAAGTAACGGAATTTCACAAAAATCAATTTTATTTTTAACTCGACAAATATTTACGTAATTCCCAAAATGGATTTTTTTATTTATGTTTTTTTAGAGGGGACGGGATGGAACGATGCCTAAATCAGTGACAATGATTACACTTTTATGTCCTTGTGACTTCCCTGGTGGGGGCCACTATGGCCCTCCCGTCGATATTTATACCTGGAATATACCTGGAGAGGATTTCGGGGATTAACGTCTCCGTGGCCCGGTCTGTGACCAATCTATAAAATGTACTGCGATACAGAACAGTCAGCTTGATCAGACTCTGTGTATATTTTTTACACATCACGTTGTATAGCCTCGCTACGAGCACCAGGTCAACTGTGATCGACTTTTCTCTCTCCCTCTCTGTCTGCCACCGTGTCTGTAACCGTCTCCCTCTGTAACACCCTGTCTTTCACCGTGTCTGTCTGTAAACCTGTCTTTCAACTTGTCTGTCTTTATTCGTGTGTGTCGCCGTGTCTATCTGCTACTTAAAATGTTACTTTATATCTGTATGTCTCGCTCCCCGTGTCTTGACACTGTCTTGCCACCGTGTCTGTGTCACCCTGAGTGAGAATGCGTGTATGTTGTGTATGGCGTGTGTGTGTGTGTGTGTGTGTGTGTGTGTGTGTGTGTGTGTGTGTGTGTGTAATATGAACTTCTGTAAGCCTCACATTTCATCGACAACCTCATAAATCCGGCTCCCAAACATCATCTTGCTCGGTGATTTCAATTTGTGTAGCCTAAAGTTGAAAACTGCATCAAACGTTGATAGTGTGAAAATCCCAGGAAGCAGTCTGAATGAACCGTGGCAGATCTGCCAGGCTGTGGTGATAATAGTGCAGACATGACAGCCGCAAGCGTTCAACAGTCTGTTTTCATCAAGCACTCAGCAATAAAGTCTGACCTCAGGCTGGACTTCAAGAGTAGAAGAGTTCTCGGATCTGTCTTAAGTAACAACTGCGTAAGAACTTGCTCTTAAGACTATCCATCCAACACATCTTATTCCAGTAAACAAATTGCTGGAATCAATAGGGAGAATAGTCTTAATCTCATATCCATAACTGTATAACTAAGGTAAACAAAACGATCGAACTGGCTTGTCTTAGACCACAACCTATTTCAAGTCCGGATACGCATAGATACCAAACCTGAGCAGATCACTACAAATCTTCAAAAGGAATAATTCACTATGTATAATTTAAATAATATAATATTTGTAGATAATTAATCACAACCTTGTTGATATTACATGAAAAAAACTGTGTAGACAGTACCTCAACATTAGCCTAGTCGCCCTAGAAACATAATACATTCAGGATTGGAAAACAAAACTCTTGCCGACAGAGGAGGGAAAACAACTACTCAAACGCCCTACGTAATCTTGAGAACAAAAATAAACACCGATCAGAGAAATGTGAATTACTAACCTGAACCTTCAAAGTATTACATGACATGCCTCAGAAAAGACAATAACAATATTAATTTGAAAGAATTCGATAATGCTACTTATACGCAAAATTCCATAGAAATACTACCTCCAACGACTAAAAAGGCGCAATACTGTGACTGGAATACACGTAAAAGAAAGAAACTTATGGACCATTTAACTAGTCATATTACCTCTAGTACTGGGCTTTTTCTTAAGGATAATGTAATCTTCAGTGATGACAATAATAATAAGAATTGTGGGTGACAGCCTAATAAAATTCACGATTATTTTATATTAGTATAAGAGAAGAGTTAAAACAGAAGGGTCACACAGCATTTGGGGACGGACATGATCTGGTTCCTTCTAAGGAAGAAGAGGACAACTTCAATTCCTTGGATCAAGAACTCTTCACCGGCATCAATGCACGAAACCTGGCATATTACATTATGACGTTTCATTCAAATATATTTTTAATCTCATATTTAAGAGGAAAAAGATTACGTTAATTTTCAGATAAAAAGATTCACGTAATAGTACCAAATGAAGTATACATCTGTCTGTCTCATTTACTAACACTTTTTTGTTATTGGGAGTAAAACAAGTGCAAAAATAAATGCTTAAACGCGTAATTAGTAAATAGATTATATTACGTATTTACTCTTAATATGTTTTTTCAAACAATCATATAATTATAGCCTCTAAAACATTAGTGATTCCACATTTGTATAACAAAATCAAAGAGGTTGGATACTTTGACTTTGACTTTAAAATAATGGATTTTTAGCCAAAACAGATTAATTTTATTGGTATGCTGGAAATAGTCCGGGAAATTGTAAATTATCAGCAGTTCCGATTAAAAGCGCGATATTATCATATAACTGAAGGCAAACCCAGTCGTCCCAGGCAGGACACCGCGGAGCAGTGATGAAGACAAACCCAGTCGTCCCAGGCAGGACACCGCGGAGCAGTGATGAAGACAAACCCAGTCGTCCCAGACAGGACACCGCGGAGCAGTGATGAAGACAAACCCAGTCGTCCCAGACAGGACACCGCGGAGCAGTGATGAAGACAAACCCAGTCGTCCCAGACAGGACACCGCGGAGCAGTGATGAAGACAAACCCAGTCGTCCCAGGCAGGACACCGCGGAGCAGTGATGAAGACAAACCCAGTCGTCCCAGACAGGACACCGCGGAGCAGTGATGAAGACAAACCCAGTCGTCCCAGACAGGACACCGCGGAGCAGTGAAGACAAACCCAGTCGTCCCAAGCAGGACACCGCGGAGCAGTGATGAAGACAAACCCAGTCGTCCCAGACAGGACACCGCGGAGCAGTGAAGACAAACCCAGTCGTCCCAGACAGGACACCGCAGAGCAGTGAAGACAAACCCAGTCGTCCCAGGCAGGACACCGCGGAGCAGTGATGAAGACAAACCCAGTCGTCCCAGACAGGACACCGCGGAGCAGTGAAGACAAACCCAGTCGTCCCAGACAGGACACCGCAGAGCAGTGAAGGCAAACCCAGTCGTCCCAGGCAGGACACCGCGGAGCAGTGATGAAGACAAACCCAGTCGTCCCAGACAGGACACCGCGGAGCAGTGAAGACAAACCCAGTCGTCCCAGACAGGACACCGCAGAGCAGTGAAGACAAACCCAGTCGTCCCAGGCAGGACACCGCGGAGCAGTGATGAAGACAAACCCAGTCGTCCCAGACGTGTACTTACACAATTTCCGCACCTTTTTCTAAATCACGCACATAGGGAAAGACGAGTTAATGGTAGACACGTAGTCTCGCCAACAAGTGCGTTTAGCGTCGCGGATGACGCAGCGAGCAGCTGCCCATGCCCGCTTGAAATCCAACAGACGCTCTGCGGTACGATTATATCGATAATGGCCCCACGGAGCACGTTTTAAACGCACTGCACGGGCGCATGTAGGAGACCACCAAAGTACGCATTCCTGAGAATGCCTACCTGAGGTTTGGGGGATAGAACGCGTCGCCGCAGTTAGGACCAAGGTCGAAAAGTGGTGTGCCAGTTCATCAGTAGAGGACGAAAGGGGGTCCTCACAACGGGCGATAAGATGGGAGTATAAGTCTCAATCTGCTCGAGCAAACTGCCGACGAGGGCTACGAAACGGTCGGGCATACGCAGTAGAAGTCAGAAAGATGGGAGAGTGATCACTATCGTGTAAATCTGGAGGAAAAGACCACACGAAATCAAGTTCAATGAGCCAGGAACAGATAGAAAGATCAATGCAGGAGAGAGACTGAGTACGAGAGTCAAAATGGGTAGGAGCACCTGTGTTTAAAGCATGAAGAGGATGAGATGCGAATCGCAGTAGGACCCTCCCCACAGGTGAGGGTGAGCGTTAAAATCACCCAACAACAATATGGGCAGTGTTAGAGATGAAATTGAAAATGCGATATCAGATACAGAATGCACAGGAGGGAGAAAGATAGAGAGAGCAAACTGTAAACCATAGGTGTAAATAAATACGACCTGCAGTATAATGCAGCAGGGAACAAATAAAAACTTGTTGATATGGTGTATCAATGCGTACAAGAAGCGCGTTTCATTAAATGATTCGTCAGGTAAAGGATCGGAAGAATGTATCAGCAAGTAGCCCGAAATGGGGCGAATGACAGCAGAACGAATTTTGGGCTCTTGCTATCTAACACGTACTGGGGACAACTGGGAGAGCAACACTTGGAGTTCTCCTCAATTGCCCCTAAGGCCACGAATATTCCCTAGTAAAAAAGACATTATGTACAGAAATAAAAATGACAACAATATGAAACGATTAAACCCGTGAGGATCAGCAAAGTTAATGTGTGGGGGCAACGGTAAGCGTGTAAGTCAGGAAGAATTAGAATATTGCAGAGGAATAGATTGTTGGTGTCCATCGGGGGTGTCGTCTCCGCTATATAGCTGGAGACAGCATTTAACGTCTCAGTGCAAGTAAAGGTCAGAGTAACTATGGAGGCAACCAAAGAAGTCTGGAGATGCAGGGAGTATGAGCCTAGAGAGATGCGCTGGCTGGGGGGGAAGAGTCCTGCAGTGTAACATGAGAGGAAGGAGGTTGGAGGGCAACTCCGGGAAGAGGAAACTACACTAGGGGGAGGGTGAACGTCCACCTTTATGTGAGAGCTGGAAAGGGATTGAGAATTAGTCTCTGAGGTATAAGATAGATTCTGGACAGGAGATGGATACGAAGAAAGTGTAGGCCTGTAAGGTCTAGTAGACTGAGAAGTAAGTGAGCGAGATGAAGAAGTAGAAGTAGAAAGTGGTGCAGAGGTAGGAATGTTAAAGGATAAAACTGTAAAGCATTAGAAACTGGGGTGACTCCGAAGACACGGATGCAGAGGGATTGGGTGGTGGGAGGACTATCGAGGTTGGAGGCGGGCTACTCAAGCATTTGGGACACGAGGATGTTTTCCTTGAAGGCGGAGCTGAGAGACTGCCTTAGTGCAAGTAAGGCCCTCACGCTCTTTAAGGTAACGGATCTCTCCTTCATTACGATAGACCTGGCACCGGTGGAAAAAGGAAGGACGAGGTTCTTTGCAATTGAGACAAGAGAGAGGAAGACTACAAGATGTATTGGAATGATCTACTGCACCATAGATCGGGCATTCTGCCACAGATCTGCAGTGTTTAGTGGAGTGCTCAAAACGCCAGCAATTTCGACACTGCTGGGGGATGGGAACTACTTGATGGACCTCTAAACAATGGCCCTCAATATAGAGAGAGAACGGAAGTTCACGGCAGTCGAAGGTTAAACGAGCGGTGTTACTAGGAAAGCACCTTCACCCATGAGCGAGCACGATGCATGTATCTACCTTTAGAATAGGGAGGTTTTGAAGGACTAATTGTTCCAAAATATCATCGCCGCAAGACAAAAAATCACTGTACAATGGTGTGGTAAGACCACAGTACCACTGCAACAATTAAGAGTATCGTGCTTACGGACGGTGACTGGTATGTTATCTATTCGGGGAAGCCGGACGCATTGTGAAAGGCATGTTAGAAGTAGCGATATGAACAGAAATGGGTGACACTGCAGCTCCTGAAGCAGGTGACGAAGCATCACCGGCACAAGGTACAAGGGTATGAGAAGAGTCGAGAGAATGGATTGATAATGAAGCCAGGTCAGAACAGGGTGTGGGATCAGAATGGGGAATGGTAGGAGGAAGAGTTTCACTGGACGAAGACTCCACAATAATAGGTCCATCTTCTGTAATATCTCCTTTTTTGTTATTTTAAGAAAAAAGAAAGAAGGAAAGAAAACAAAAAGGGACAGCAGAGGGACAGTCGCTAGGAAGCATGGGGGGGCCGAAAGCTCTGTCATCCGAGAGGGCCTCGAGCCACCGGTGGTGAAGATGCAGCGTGGAACCCGTGCTATACCCTACCCTTCACGCCAGTAAACTAGTGCTCTGAGATAGCAACCTCACATCTACCAAACTATCTTGGCGGACAAAAGAAAGGGAAGGTCAGAAACCCACCACAAAGCATACCCCCGTCGGCTGCCACCTCCCAAAACCGACAGGCAGCTTCCAGAGATGCACCCATTACTCAAAGGGTTCCCTGCCCTCTTCCCAGAAATCTGGGAAGGGAGCAGGGCACCTTCAGGTAACTCAGATTCTACAGTAAACCACACCAGCCCCGAGTGCCCTCACGGGGTGGGACGAACCCCGTCACGCCACCTCCTACCTAGAAACTGTAATGCCAGAGGGGAGGACCCCAGATGCTACAAATGGGACGGGAAACAAGGGGAGGATGGAGAGAGGGGAGGAAAGGGGGAAAAAAAGGGGAGTATGGAGAGGGTGCGGTAGGGAAGGGAGGATTGAGGGGTAATTAGGCTCGGTTGGAGGAAGAAGACCAAGAGGTCCAATTACTCAGACCGAGAGCCTCTTTAGCGCTGCAAGGAGCCCCCATTAAAAAGGTGTGTTTCTATAAATGCTCCAAACATGGCATTTGCTTCTGATAGGAACCCACTGACAAAATTATCTTTGTAGTTTTTATTTGATTTCAAACTCTGAATATCTGCAAATATGAAGCAGGAATTATCATTTGGGATGTTTTGTTTTGCTGTGTGTTTAGTTAGTACCACTGGTGATGTACTAACTGACTTTGCATTTGATTGTTTGGTATGCTCAATTATGCTGCCCATCTGTCCCAACTGTAGTATTACTCCTTTTTGCCTTTCTTTGGTCCGATCGTTTCTCTATGTATAAAAATAGATTGCTGTTCATTTTCCATTTCTTTGCTTTCTCTGTAGCGCCGCAATCCTTTTACATGATGGTCTGGGTAGCTCAGGCCATAACATTCTCTGAACTGTGTTGAAGCTTTTCACATCACTGGGTGGAAGTACCTGCTGCACTCTTTGTCAAAGCGACACTTTCCCTTTCTCAACATGTTTGCACATTTTCTGTAGTATTTATTCCAGCAAGCTCTACCATATAGTCACATACCTTTTGCATAGTATCTGCAAATATTCTGACAGCCTATATTTACTGAGTTTGAGTCTTTCCCAAGTTCTGCTATCTGATCTGTATTCTCTTGTTTTCTTCCATCTGGTGGTGGTTTATTCGTCAGGAAAGAGTACAACTTCTCTAATATAATATAATATAATATAAAAAAAAACTTCTCTAACACTTGTTTTACATCCCATTTGATTTTACACTTCATTTCACAAACAAAGGATTACCACATATGATGTTCATATCCTTATGGGTATTCCTGGAAAGCCCTTTCCCCTGCCTATACATAGCAAAAAAACTTCATTCTGTGATTGGCTAGCCAAAGCAGCAAATCACAGTACTGTAAATTACTGAAGAACACCAAAAACAATTAATAGTGATTTGCAGCTGCTTGCTGACATTCTACTGGCTGAGCAAGCAGTGTCCACGCATCCAATCACTGTTGAGCTCTCACAAGCCACGCAAGCCAAGCTCTCCCATTGGATGACTTTACCTCAAGCATGTTCCCAGTCGACATTCCTACTTGAAATCGAGCTTATCGACCGAATAAAGGATGACCAAGCAGAAAATTGTTGTGCTCGTAACAATATGATGATAATTAGAATCCTTAACACGAGTTTCAGATTTATAACTTGACTTCTATTATGTTGCAACTGGAAAAAAAACATTTAATATAGTTTCTGTGACGTAGGGGTGTTAACTTTGTCAAAATGTGAGATAATATAGCAACAATTTAAGATCTCATTTTTATTTCTTGTACTAGAAGATTGTTTAATACTATTTTCAGATATTGCGGTAGCATACACAAAGTCTTTAAAAGTTTGTTGAAAGACTCTAAAGTCGAATGACAAAACTTACCACTCGCAGGACTACTATGTTAATATTCCAATATGCAAATTAACCACCGTAGTAATCTATTGATCTCCACAGAGTTTACTGCTGTTGGGAGTTTATTTTAAATCAGAGAGGATGGCTTAGGATGAGAGACTTCAGGAGGGAAAGGATAGGATAATGACATACAAAATACTTGAGAGATACCTACAGGCAACTTGGTGACCATATAACTACGACGAAAGCGAAAAAAAAAATTAGGCAAATAATTAAAATGCGCACACCACAAGCTAGAGAGAGACGCAGAAACTCCTGAAAACAGGTGGCTATTGGATGTTTGGGTCAAACACCCAAGTCTTGATGAACCATGTATAACTTCTGAACCAAAGGGCCCACTGAGTCCATCAATTGCCAAAGGACATATGTATATATGTTGCCACTGAAGTCACTTAAGCAGAAGTCTACTATACACCGAGCTCATTATAATAGCCTTTGCTTAAGCTGCTGCATATACATTTCCCGAGACACCAACATGACCAGGGCACCAAGAAAATTCGACATTAACTCCGCCGTGAGCAGACACTCCGTGACGTTCCCAGGAGCTGTCTGGTGATAGGCTGTCTTCTGTGTCATGGATGATTCCTGTCCTCTCGTCGATGTGCCTTTTACGTGAATACAAATAATAATTTAAATTCCAATTAGTCGAGGGTCTTTCATACATGAGTCTGTTACATTTTGTACATGTGAAAGGGTAATCGATCTCATGTATGTATGGGTGCCAGGGATTGGTGATGGTGCAAGACACAAGTGGTGGTGCCAGGCAATGGTGGTGGTGCCAAGCACTGGTGGTGGTGTGAGTGTAGGGGAAGTGGAGAGAGTGTAGAGAAAGAAAGTGGAGCAAGTGTAGGGGAAGGAGGCGGAGCAAGTGTAGGGGAGGTGGTGTTACAAAACAGTGTTGCTGCCAGATTATTATGGTTGATTTTGAGTTGCACTGTACAACAAGTAATATCCGCTGACTTTTCCAAACAACACACAGAAATGTCTTCCCTAAAGAGTTCATATACCTAAAACCTTAGAAATATTTGCACGATTTTCCAGGTCAACTTTTTCATTACAGTCTATACCACGATGACCAGAGACGAGCACAGTGATGGACACGAATTTAACTTCCTAATAATGCTACCTCTTACATAATTCGTGGATATGACTAAATTTTATAGCGAACAACGTTAATACGTAGACAGAAAAAAAAACTGCCGTGAATTGAATTTACTAGGTACTCAAAACTTTGGAGCAAGAACGAAAAGTTGGGCAGTAAAGAATGATGCATGATTCGGCAAACGATATCAGAAGAAATATTCATTCTCCAGGTCGCTACTTTCCACACAGTCACTTTTGGTAGTAGTCTGTTTAGTGATAGCGGTTAGGCAGAGTTCTATACGCTCCTTGAACCTCTTGTAGACGATCTGCTGAGAATTTTGTTTTGATGCTGGAATCCAGAAAGTGCAAGCATTAATGCGATAAGTCTCACATTGGGCAAACTTTCATATATTATTAACCTGAGTCAACTATACTCAAGAGTCTGTTAAATGAAACTAGTGTCTGGCGACCAGGAACATTGTCTGGAACAGTGTCTGACGGCGCCAGGAACATTGTCTGGAACAGTGTCTGACGGCGCCAGGAACATTGTCTGGAACAGTGTCTGACGGCGCCAGGAACATTGTCTGGAACAGTGTCTGACGGCGCCAGGAACATTGTCTGGAACAGTGTCTGACGGCGCCAGGAACATTGTCTGGAACAGTGTCTGACGGCGCCAGGAACTTATGTTGACTATCTTTACAATAGTATCTGTCAGCCATGGACCTATGATGACTGTCGTGGAATAATGCTTGAAGGACAGGAAGCAATGATGGCTGATGTGTAACTGTCTGTCGGTCAAGGACTTACGCTGACTGTTGGGGAATCACTGATTTTGCAGAACTTTGTAGGCGTGCTTCAACAACTTCGGAAAAAAGAGTAGTTTCCAATTCTTATCACTCTACTCTAGTGCCATGGTAATTTGCAGCACGCACATGTGTATAATATATTTCTCAGCCCACAGCAAGATTCGAACCTGCAAACTCGGCATCAGAGTGCTGGAGTTGTGGATAAAGTACTGTATACTCTGATGCCATGTTTGCAGGTTCGAATCCTCAGAGATAATATTTGTAAATATATATAAATAAATAAATAAATAAATATATATATATATATATATATATATATATATATATATATATATATATATATATATATATATATATATATATATATATATATATATATGTATATATATGTCGTGCCGAATAGGCAGAACTTGCCATCTTGGCTTAAATAGCAACACTCATCTTGCCATATAGGGCAAGTGAAAATTTGTGTATGCGATAATTTCGCCAAAATCATTCTGAACCTAACGAAAAAAATATATTTCACTGTGTTTGTTTAGTATTAAATTATTGTAAACAAATCTAAAATATATTTATTTGGGTTAGGCTAAAATAAATTGTTCTTGTTATAATAAGGTTAGGTAAGTTTTCTAAGTTCCTTTTGGTGCAAAATTATAAATTTTTACATCAACGTTAATGAAAAAAATATATCTTTAAACGTGTAAGAGAAAATTTTAGAAAGGACTTAATTTTAAATGAGTTCTTGCTAATTGACCAGTTTTACATATTCGGCACGACATATATATATATATATATATGCTTGTACACGTATGTGTAATGTGACCTAAGTGTAAGTAGAAGTAGCAAGACGTACCTGTAATCTTGCATATTTATGAGACAGACAAAAGACACCAGCAATCCTACCATCATGTAAAACAATTACAGGTTTTCGTTTTACACTCACTTGGCAGGACGGTAGTACCTCCCTGGGTGGTTGCTGTCTACCAACCTACTGCCTCTATATATATATATATACATATATATATATATATATATATATATATATATATATATATATATATATATATATATATATATATATATATATATATATATATATGCACAGCATGCAACCTCCTCAGGTAGCCATAATCTAATTTACTTCTAATTACACACGTGTACTCTAGCAATAAAAAATATATCGGGTTCCCTAGCACGAACAGAAAAGGTAATCAAGGACGTAGGATAATTTAATAACATTTAATATTATTACAGAGATCAGTGGATTGTAACTAGCGGTCTACGTGAGCCCCCACGAATTTAACGAAATTCTCGGGGTGCCCTTAACAGTAGGGATTTTCCGTGGTTCTAACGACGACGTTAGAAAATTCAAGTGTATCTCGGGAAAAAGTCGTGTTTTAACTAGTTCTTGACTAGTTCCTTAGACCAATATTAAGAAGAATACAGAGGTAGATGGTGGATCATCACTGCTATTCCTCACTATGATAGATCTACTTCTACCGTATATAACGCAAGTATCCCTCTCTGTGGTGCTGAAAAATTCACCTCCATAATACAACACTCCCTGTGTATACCACAAGTATCCCTCACCGTGATCCTGAAACATGAACGTCCCATAATGCAACTTCCGCTGTAGTGTATACCGTAAGTTTTAACAGCTAATGGCCATGTCGCAAAATATTGCATGTCAAGCCTGCTAAGAGAAAATTACACAGTAACCTTGTGTGCGCATATAGGTAGTAGGTTGGTAGACAGCAACCACCCAGGGAAGTACTACCGTCCTGCCAGATGACTGTGAAACAAAAACCTGTAATTGTTTTGCATGATGGTAGGATTGCTGGTTTCTTTTTCTGTCTCATAAACACGCTAAGATAACAGGGATATCTTGCTACTCCTACTAACACTTTGGTCACACTTCACAGACACGCACATGCATATATATATATACATACATCTAGGTTTTTCTCCTTTTTCTAAATAGCTCTTGTTCTTTTTTATTTCTTCTATTGTCCATGGGGAAGTGGAAAAGAATCTTTCCTCCGTAAGCCATGCGTGTCGTATGAGGCGACTAAAATGCCGGGAGCAATGGGCTAGTAACCCCTTCTCCTGTATACAATTACTAAAAAAAGAGAAGAAGAAAAACTTTATAAAACTGGGTTGCTTAAATGTGCGTGGATGTAGTGCGGATGACAAGAAACAGATGATTGCTGATGTTATGAATGAAAAGAAGTTGGATGTCCTGGCCCTAAGCGAAACAAAGCTGAAGGGGGTAGGAGAGTTTCAGTGGGGGGAAATAAATGGGATTAAATCTGGAGTATCTGAGAGAGTTAGAGCAAAGGAAGGGGTAGCAGTAATGTTAAATGATCAGTTATGGAAGGAGAAAAGAGAATATGAATGTGTAAATTCAAGAATTATGTGGATTAAAGTAAAGGTTGGATGCGAGAAGTGGGTCATAATAAGCGTGTATGCACCTGGAGAAGAGAGGAATGCAGAGGAGAGAGAGAGATTTTGGGAGATGTTAAGTGAATGTATAGGAGGCTTTGAACCAAGTGAGAGAGTAATTGTGGTAGGGGACCTGAATGCTAAAGTAGGAGAAACTTTTAGAGAGGGTGTGGTAGGTAAGTTTGGGGTGCCAGGTGTAAATGATAATGGGAGCCCTTTGATTGAACTTTGTATAGAAAGGGGTTTAGTTATAGGTAATACATATTTTAAGAAAAAGAGGATAAATAAGTATACACGATATGATGTAGGGCGAAATGACAGTAGTTTGTTGGATTATGTATTGGTAGATAAAAGACTGTTGAGTAGACTTCAGGATGTACATGTTTATAGAGGGGCCACAGATATATCAGATCACTTTCTAGTTGTAGCTACACTGAGAGTAAAAGGTAGATGGGATACAAGGAGAATAGAAGCATCAGGGAAGAGAGAGGTGAAGGTTTATAAACTAAAAGAGGAGGCAGTTAGGGTAAGATATAAACAGCTATTGGAGGATAGATGGGCTAATGAGAGCATAGGCAATGGGGTCGAAGAGGTATGGGGTAGGTTTAAAAATGTAGTGTTAGAGTCTTCAGCAGAAGTTTGTGGTTACAGGAAAGTGGGTGCAGGAGGGAAGAGGAGCGATTGGTGGAATGATGATGTAAAGAGAGTAGTAAGGGAGAAAAAGTTAGCATATGAGAAGTTTTTACAAAGTAGAAGTGATGCAAGGAGGGAAGAGTATATGGAGAAAAAGAGAGAGGTTAAGAGAGTGGTGAAGCAATGTAAAAAGAGAGCAAATGAGAGAGTGGGTGAGATGTTATCAACAAATTTTGTTGAAAATAAGAAAAAGTTTTGGAGTGAGATTAACAAGTTAAGAAAGCCTAGAGAACAAATGGATTTGTCAGTTAAAAATAGGAGAGGAGAGTTATTAAATGGAGAGTTAGAGGTATTGGGAAGATGGAAGGAATATTTTGAGGAATTGTTAAATGTTGATGAAGATAGGGAAGCTGTGATTTCGTGTATAGGGCAAGGAGGAATAACATCTTGTAGGAGTGAGGAAGAGCCAGTTGTGAGTGTGGGGGAAGTTCGTGAGGCAGTAGGTAAAATGAAAGGGGGTAAGGCAGCCGGGATTGATGGGATAAAGATAGAAATGTTAAAAGCAGGTGGGGATATAGTTTTGGAGTGGTTGGTGCAATTGTTTAATAAATGTATGGAAGAGGGTAAGGTACCTAGGGATTGGCAGAGAGCATGCATAGTTCCTTTGTATAAAGGCAAAGGGGATAAAAGAGAGTGCAAAAATTATAGGGGGATAAGTCTGTTGAGTGTACCTGGTAAAGTGTATGGTAGAGTTATAATTGAAAGAATTAAGAGTAAGACGGAGAATAGGATAGCAGATGAACAAGGAGGCTTTAGGAAAGGTAGGGGGTGTGTGGACCAGGTGTTTACAGTGAAACATATAAGTGAACAGTATTTAGATAAGGCTAAAGAGGTCTTTGTGGCATTTATGGATTTGGAAAAGGCGTATGACAGGGTGGATAGGGGGGCAATGTGGCAGATGTTGCAAGTGTATGGTGTAGGAGGTAGGTTACTGAAAGCAGTGAAGAGTTTTTACGAGGATAGTGAGGCTCAAGTTAGAGTATGTAGGAAAGAGGGAAATTTTTTCCCAGTAAAAGTAGGCCTTAGACAAGGATGTGTGATGTCACCGTGGTTGTTTAATATATTTATAGATGGGGTTGTAAGAGAAGTAAATGCGAGGGTCTTGGCAAGAGGCGTGGAGTTAAAAGATAAAGAATCACACACAAAGTGGGAGTTGTCACAGCTGCTCTTTGCTGATGACACTGTGCTCTTGGGAGATTCTGAAGAGAAGTTGCAGAGATTGGTGGATGATTTTGGTAGGGTGTGCAAAAGAAGAAAATTAAAGGTGAATACAGGAAAGAGTAAGGTTATGAGGATAACAAAAAGATTAGGTGATGAAAGATTGAATATCAGATTGGAGGGAGAGAGTATGGAGGAGGTGAACGTATTCAGATATTTGGGAGTGGACGTGTCAGCGGATGGGTCTATGAAAGATGAGGTGAATCATAGAATTGATGAGGGAAAAAGAGTGAGTGGTGCACTTAGGAGTCTGTGGAGACAAAGAACTTTGTCCTTGGAGGCAAAGAGGGGAATGTATGAGAGTATAGTTTTACCAACGCTCTTATATGGGTGTGAAGCGTGGGTGATGAATGTTGCAGCGAGGAGAAGGCTGGAGGCAGTGGAGATGTCATGTCTGAGGGCAATGTGTGGTGTGAATATAATGCAGAGAATTCGTAGTTTGGAAGTTAGGAGGAGGTGCGGGATTACCAAAACTGTTGTCCAGAGGGCTGAGGAAGGGTTGTTGAGGTGGTTCGGACATGTAGAGAGAATGGAGCGAAACAGAATGACTTCAAGAGTGTATCAGTCTGTAGTGGAAGGAAGGCGGGGTAGGGGTCGGCCAAGGAAGGGTTGGAGGGAGGGGGTAAAGGAGGTTTTGTGTGCGAGGGGCTTGGACTTCCAGCAGGCATGCTTGAGCGTGTTTGATAGGAGTGAATGGAGACAAATGGTTTTTAATACTTGACGTGCTGTTGGAGTGTGAGCAAAGTAACATTTATGAAGGGATTCAGGGAAACCGGCAGGCCGGACTTGAGTCCTGGAGATGGGAAGTACAGTGCCTGCACTCTGAAGGAGGGGTGTTAATGTTGCAGTTTAAAAACTGTAGTGTAAAGCACCCTTCTGGCAAGACAGTGATGGAGTGAATGATGGTGAAAGTTTTTCTTTTTCGGGCCACCCTGCCTTGGTGGGAATCGGCCGGTGTGATAAAAAAAAAAAAAAAAAAAAAAAAATATATATATATATATATATATACATATATATATATATACATATATACATATATACATATATATATATATATATATATATATATATATATATATATATATATACATACATACATATATATATATATATATATATATATATATATATATATATATATATATGTCGTGCCGAATACGCAGAACTTGCCATCTTGGCTTAAATAGCAACAATCATCTTGCCATACAGGACAAGTGAAAATTTGTGTATGCAATAATTTCGCCAAAATCATTCTGAGCCTAACGAAAAAAATATATTTGATTGTGTTTGTTTAGTACTAAATTATTGTAAATGTATTTAAAATATATTTAGTTGGGTTGGGCTAAAATAAATTGTTCTTGCTATAATAAGGTTAGGTAAGTTTTCTAAGATTCTTTTGGTGAAAAATTAAAATTTTTTACATTAACATTAATAAAAAATATATCTTTAAACGTATAAGAGAAAATTTCAGAAAGGACTTAATTTTAAATGAGTTCTTGCTAATTGACCAGTTTTACATATTCGGCACATCATATATATATATATATATATATATATATATATATATATATATATATATATATATATATATATATATATATATATATATATATAATGTCGTTCCGAGGTATATATATATATATATATATATATATATATATATATATATATATATATATATATATATATATATATATATATATATATATATACATGTATATCCATTCGTTACCTACACGAGGATTTGGTATCTCTCCTACTGCATGAACACAAGATTTTGCTGGTCTGAAACTAAGCTATTTGACGGAAGGTTTTTTTGCACTCTAGTATTTTATAAGCTTTCATAATTTTCCTAGAGATTTATAATAGTTTTTTAGTGCGATATACGTGTAACGGGTACATAGGAAGACATATGGAGACTGCCTACAGTGTGCTCATAGACAGATAGGATTACAGTGTGCCCTTAAGCAGACAAGCCTTGTATTCATAGTGATACAGGACTACAGTGATTGAAATAGGCCTATAGTGATCCTGAGGCAGGCTTATAGTGATCTTAGATAGGTATATAGTATTGCTAATGAGACAGGCCTATAGTATTAATAGTGAGATTGGCCAATAGGGTTAATAAAGAGAAGTTCATAGGCAGACAGACCTATTTTCATATAGGCCTATGGTGTTCATAGAGAGGCCTATGTTCATAGGCCTCTGGTATTCATAGATAGGCCTATGTTCATAGACAGGCCTCTGGTATTTATACAGGCCTATGGTGTTCAGAGACAGGCCAATGGCGTTTATACAGGCCTATGGTGTTCATAGGCCTCTGGTGTTCATAGACAGCCCTATGATGTTCATAGACAGGACTATGGTGTTCAGACAGGTCTATGGTATTCATAGACAGGCCTATGGTGTTCATACAGGCCTCTGCTGTTCATACAGGCCTATTGTGTTCATAGAGAGGATTCTGGTGTTCATACAGGCCAACGGTGTTGATAGATAGGCCTATTGTTTTCACAGACAGACCTATAGTCTAGGCTCAATAATAATAATGTTAAGAGAAAATATTCAGGTAATTTCGTGTTAGCTTCTCACAGTTTCTGATTTTCTGGTTGACCATTTTTTAAATTACCTTCGTAACTGCAGCACTGTATGACCCTTGTGGGTCTAGCGCTCAGTTATGATCTTAATAATAATACTTTCGTAATTGCTACTTAAAGCCGCAGTACTTATTATCCAGGTTCTCACTTTAGCACCCACCATCCAGGTCGTTACTAGCAGTGGTATCTTTATCCAGGAACTGACTTCTGGAACTCACATGGTGGTATTCCTTGTCCAACTGATAACCTGTAGCATCCCGTATCCTGGTATTCCCCTGTGGTATCCCATATCCAGGTATTCCCCTATGGTATCCCATATCCAGGTATTCCTCTGTGGTATCCATTTATTCCACTGTGGTATTCCATATCCAAGTGCTGACCTGCCACATTCTAGGACCCTTTCATAAGCTAATGACCTGTAGACCTCATTAATCAAGTACTGACCCGTGTAACCTATTAATCAGCTTCTGACCTGCTGGATCCATTACTCAGGTTTACCTTGCAGTTTACCCATCACAATAAAACAGTTTATCCTAGTGCAGAGCGTGCAAAAATCAACGCTCTGTGCGGAAATGAACTTCGGGTGGGCGGGTTGACTGCTCGCCCCAAGCTGTTTTTTTTTTTTTTTGTTAACGTAATAACAACAGCCTTTTTCTGTTTGAAGAACTACTGACTGAAGGTCACTCGTGTAAATTTTCCAGCAATACCTTTCAAAACTTTTCGAACGTGTAATTTTCAACCTTTTCAAAAATTTTCTCGGACTTTGACACAAGGAAAATTAAAAAGATGAATAACACCGTTTTCAAAATAGCCTAATTTTACAGCGCCGTCTGATAATTTTATAAACTAGGAACAAATAAGACAATTCTTTACATACAAATCCACTCCAGCATTTAATATGTTTACTTTGAGGTCCACAAAAATCTAATTTCGTGCAGCGTACAATTCCGACACATTTTTTTTAACCGTGTTTTAGTAATGAATTCGGAAACCACATTTCCGTCGGAACAGGAGCCATGAAAGAGGATACTTAAATGTTTATTTGTCGAAAGACCTGAAATACTGTCAAAAGACCTGAAATACTATCAAAAGACCTGGAATACTGTCAAAAGACCTGGAATACTGTCAAAAGTCCTGGAATACTGTCAAAAGACCTGAAATACTGTCAAAAGACCTGGAATCCTGTCAAAAGTCCTGGAATACTGTCAAAAGACCTGAAATACTATCAAAAGACCTGGAATACTGTCAAAAGACCTGGAATACTGTCAAAAGTCCTGGAATACTGTCAAAAGACCTGAAATACTGTCAAAAGACCTGAAATACTGTCAAAAGACCTGGAATCCTGTCAAAAATCCTGGAATACTGTCAAAAGATCTGGAATACTGTCAAAAGATCTGGAATACTGTCAAAAGATCTGGAATACTGTCAAAAGATCTGGAATACTGTCAAAAGACCTGGAATACTGTCAAAAGAGATATACATTACATTTTAGTAATATAATAAAGGGGAAACACTCTTATCAAGTGGCATTAGTAATAAAAATTAAATAAATTGAAACTGGAATGACATATCGATTGCATCCCAGAGACGAAACTAAATGCTGGTCAAGTCTTCATGCTACTAACAAATTTCCATCTATTATTTTTTCCCATATTCAGCTCTAAGTGAAAGTATAGAGATCATTTTCAGAAGAAAAATAGCAGTAGAGTAGGAGAACAGAGTTGTGTGATCACTAGCGCGCCAGCACCACGTTCTGGGGTGAAGGAAGAGAAAGGAACCTATAAGATTTATAGAGCACTTTGATCAATAAGGTCAATCTGTGCTCATGCCAATATATATATAAGTAGTGGATTTTTCCTCTGGGGGGTCTCCTCCGGAAAAGGCCTTCCTCTGGGAGGTCTCCTCCGGTTTGGGCCTTCCTCTGGGAGGTCTCCTCCGGTTTGGGCCTTCCTCTGGGAGGTCTCTTCCGGTCTAGGACCAGCAGCTGGAGGGTCACCTTTTCACACCTAGGTGTTACTTCCGGTTTTGACCATGACCTCGCCCTCGAGACTACCTCACCCTTGACCCCCCAACCAATACCCCCACCCCCCACGACCCCCCCGCCTCGCGACCCCACCATCGCGCCGCGCGCCCGCCCGCGCGCCGCGCCCGCGCGCCCCGCCCGCGCGCCCGCCCGCGAGCCCGCCCGCGCGCCCGCCCTTCGCGACCCCCGCCCGCGCCTTCTGCTGCGCCTTCTGCAGCGTCGTCCGGATCGCCCCCGCGCCTCGAATTTTTTCCGATTTTTTTCGAATTTTTTTTGAATTTCATTTTCTTTTGCTCTCCATCTCCTCGGATCAAGTTTTTAAGGTTCCCCCTCTCACTTTCACCCCCACCCCAAAATTTCTCGATATTACCAAGTTTTTGGATTCCCCCCTATGGGGGTTTCGAAAGTCTCCATCTCCTCGGATCAAGTTTTTCGAAATTCTCCATTTCCTCGGATCAAGTTTTTGGGTACCCCTCCTTTCACCCCCCATCCCCCAAATTTTCTCGATAATACAAGTTTTGGATACTCCCCCCTATGGGGTTCTCAATATCAAAGTCTCCACTTCCTCGGATCCCCCTCCCACTTTCACCCCCCAACCCAAAAAATTTATCGATAATACAAGTTTTTTGGATCCCCCCTATGGGGGTTTCAAAATAGACTCCTCCTATGGGGGCATGCTTACTACAGGTCTAAACATCTTCCCCTTATTATTTTAAAATGAACTAAAAGTTTCCGCTCATTAAGTCAAATGAACTAAAAGTTTCCTCTCATTAAGTTAAATGAACTAAAAAAAGCGTTTACTCGGCGGTCAGTGACGTCACGCGCACACAGGTTGAATCAGGTCGGTCCTTTTAGTTCATTCAAGATAATAAGGGAACATAGTAGTGACGTCACGTGATGACCGCGCACACAGGTTGAATCTTGTCTACCCTTTTACCCACCCTCCCAAACCCTCACACTCCAACCAACACCTCACAATTTTCACTCATAACCCCCAATTTTTCTCGTTTTAACCCTTTTAGTTCATTAAAGTGGGGCACACTACATCAGAAAGTCACCACATCGCTTACATCCACTTTCGTTAAATTCACTACTCACAATTTTACATATTACGAAGTTAAATACGCACTTTTACTTTGAACATCTTCAAAACACTCTCATAAATCATTTGAATACTCACAAAAAATACCTTTATACATTTCCAAACAACACTGAAATACTCCAAAAACATCATTCGAACACCCCCAAATCATCTCTGAATACTCCCAGAACACCTTCATAAGTACTCTTGCACATCATTTGAACACCTTCATAAGTACTCTCTTAATCATTTGTACACCTTCAAAAAACACCTTTGAATACTCACATAAACACCCTTGAACACCTTCAAAACACCTTTGAATAACCTCAAAACACCTTTGAACACCTTCAAAACACCCTTGAACACCTTCAAAACACCCTTGAACACTCTCAAAAACAACATTTGAACACACTCAAAACACCTTTGAACATTTCCAAAACACTATTTGAGTACTCCCAAATAAGATTTGACATCTCTAATTTATCTGCACTTACACATTTCATTAAATTACAACTCATCCCCTCAGTCTCCAGACTAGGCATTTTCTCGTTTTTACCCTTTTAGTTCATTAAAGTTATTAAGGGGACACAATACATCAGAAAAAAGTCACAAAAACTAACTCAAACACTTTACTTTGAACACCCCCAAAGTACTCTCATAATCATTTGAATACTCACATAAACACCCTTGAACACCTTCAAAACACCTTTGAATATCGTTTTAAACTAATTTCATCACAACCCACTTATATCATCTTTTTTCGGTAACTCTAATTCGACTACACTACCCTCATCAATTACCAACAAATTTTACTCGTTTTAACTAATGTCATCACTGTAACCAAGATTTTCACAAAAAAAAAAAACTCTATGACACCTAACACACACGCACACACACACCCCACAACACCCACAATTTTTCTCGTTTTAACCCTTTTAGTTCATTAAAGTTAATAAGGGGACACAGTACATCAGAAAGTCACAACAACAACATCCACAACCCACAATTTTTTCTCGTTTTAGCCCTTTTAGTTCATTAAAGTTAATAAGGGGACACACTACATCAGAAAAAGTCCCAACAACAACCCACTTATAACATCTTTTTTCGGTATCTCTAGTTCGACAACAACACCCACATCCCACAACACCCACGAACATTTCCAAAACACTATTTGAGTACTCCCAATTACACCACTGATTACTACTAAAACACCACTGAATTCAATCAAAACACCCTTCAACACCTTCAAACACCCTTGAACACCTTCAAAACACTCTTGAACACCTTCAAAATCACCTTTGAACATTTCCAATCAACACTGAAACACTTCTAAAAAACACAATTTGAGTACTCCCAATTACACCACTGAATACTACTAAAACACCGCTGAATTCAATCAAAACACCCTTCAACACCTTCAAAACACCTTTGAACACCTTTGAACACCCTAAAAAAAAATTAACATTTGAACACACTCAAAACACCTTTGAACACCTTTGAACATTTCCAAACAACACTGAAACACTTCCAAAAACACCATTTGAGTACTCCCAAATACACCACTGAATACTAAAACACCACTGAATACACTCAAAACACCACCAAAATCACCATAAACTAAGATCAACACCCACATCCCACAACACCCACAACCCACAACACCCACAATTTTTCTCGTTTTATCTAATTTCATCAGAAAGTCACAACACCCACACCCCCCATTTTTTTCTCGTTTTAACCCTTTTAGTTCATTAAAGTTAATAAGGGGACACACTACATCAGAAAAAGTCCCAACAACAACCCACTTATAACGTCTTTTCGGTATCTCTAGTTCGACAACAACACCCACATCCCACATCACCCACGAACATTTCCAAAACACTATTTGAGTACTCCCAATTACACCACTGATTACTACTAAAACACCGCTGAATTCAATCAAAACACCCTTCAACACCTTCAAATACCCTTGAACACCTTCAAAACACTCTTGAACACTTTTCAAAAACACCTTTGAACATTTCCAATCAACACTGAAACACTTCCAAAAACACCATTTGAGTACTCCCAATTACACCACTGATTACTACTAAAACACCGCTGAATTCAATCAAAACACCCTTCAACACCTTCAAACACCCTTGAACACACTCAAAACACCCTTCAACACCTTCAAAACACCTTTGAACACCTTCAAAACACCTTTGATCACATTCAAAACACTCTCATAATCATTTGAACACACTCAAAACACCTTTGAATAACCTCAAAACACCTTCGAACACCTTCAAAACACCCTTGAACACCCTTGATCACCTTCAAAAAAAACAACATTTGAACACACTCAAAACACCTTTGAACACCTTTGAACATTTCCAAACAACACTGAAACACTTCCAAAAACACCATTTGAGTACTCCCAAATACACCACTGAATACTAAAACACCACTGAATACACTCAAAACACCACCAAAATCACCATAAACTAAGATCAACACCCACATCCCACAACACCCACAACCCACAACACCCACAATTTTTTCTCGTTTTAACCCTTTTAGTTCATTAAAGTTAATAAGGGGACACAGTACATCAGAAAGTCACAACACCCACACCTCCCATTTTTTTCTCGTTTTAACCCTTTTAGTTCATTAAAGTTAATAAGGGACCACACTACATCAGAAAAAGTCACAAAAACAACCCACTTATAACGTCTTTTCGGTATCTCTAGTTCGACAACAACACCCACATCCCACATCACCCACATCCCACATCCCCCACACACACACACAGACACACACACACACACATCCCTAACCTAGCCTAACCTAACCTAACTTATCCTAACCTAACCTAACCTAACCTATCCTAACCTAACCTAACTTATCCTAACCTAGCCTAACCTAACCTAACCTTACCTAAATTATCCTAACCTAACCTAACCTAGCCTAACCTAACCTAACCTAACTTATCCTAACCTAGCCTAACCTAACCTAACCTTACCTAAATTATCCTAACCTAAGCTAACCTAGCCTAACCTAACCTAACTTAACCTAACCTAACCTAACCTAACCGAACCTACCCTAACCTAACCTTACCTAACCTAACCTAGCCTAACCTAACCTAACCTAACTTAACCTAACCCAACCTAACCTAACCTAACCTAGCCTAACCTAACTTAACCTAACCTAACCTAACCTACCCTAACCTAACCTATCTTAACCTTACCTAACCTAACCTAGCCGAACCTATCCTAACCTAACCTAAAATATATTAGAACAATTCCAAAATACATTAGAGTACTCCAGAATTACTTTGAACGACTCCATTTTTGGATATTTCCAAATTAGTTTTGAAAACTTTATCGTAAAATCGAACATTATTTTCTTGTTGGTAAAACACACTCAATGGTAGAAATATTTACTCGATTTCCGAATAGAAGCACTGTCCTTGCTCTGAGAGACTCATTGTGGGTCACCCCAACACATGGTGTAATGCGCTTCACACCCAAGGTAGAACATAACACCTGCGTCAACTCAGGACAGACAGGCGCCATGTAATGCGGGTAACATCCAAGGTAGAAAATCATCTCTTTCCAGACCAACTGTCTATCCTAACCTAACCTAACCTAACCTAATTCCTAACCTAACCTAACCTCACCTAACCGAACCTAACCTAACTCCATCAATCACCTCTATCCTAACCTAACCTAACCTAACCTAACCCAACCTAACTCCATCAAACACCTCTATCCTAACCTAACCTAACCTATCCTAACCTAACCTAACTCCATCAAACACCTCGAATACTACCTAACTTAACCTAACCTAACCTTACCTAACCTACCGAACCTAACCTAACGTAACCTAACCTATCCTAACCTGTCCCAACCTAACCTAACCTAACCTATCCTAACCTAACCTAACCTAACCTAACCTAACTTATCCTAAGCTAACCTAACCTAACTTATCCTAACCTAACCTATCCTAACCTAACCTAAACACTGACTAACTTTGAACCAACTCTGAACACCACTGATCTTCTTCAAAAATGCTCTGCACATCATTTGAACACCTTCAAAAAAAACACCATCAAACACCTCCGAATACTCCCAAAAAAACACTACTGATTACTACCAAATCACCACTGAATACTACCAATCACCGTCAAAATCACCAGAAACTAAGTTTAACATCACCATCTAACATCCTTTTTATAGAAATCCCCTCAAATCACTATAACCAAGAACTCCCTCCCCATTTGGCGCATAAAAAAAAAAAGCATGAACACAAACCTAATACGCAAACACTTAGTACATGATCACCATCAACTGAAAACATATCTTATACACACACATAATATAAGACAATCACCAACTACAATCACCCATGTTCACTTACCTCAAAATCACTAATATCACAGAAAACAATCATTTTTATAAACATTTCACACACACACACACACACAAAAAAAAATCATATTTGACAATATCTAAGCGCACTCACCTCACTACCACCAACACACGATGTCTCACCTCACAGGACCGACGAGCTCACCTCCAGTGACGTCACACTCCCATTGTGTTACTTGGTGGTTGGTAACATCACACCTAACCCCCCTTGTTTCAACCTGTTGTACCCTACATTATCTAAGAACACTATATCCAAGACGATTACCAGATTTTATGATCCCCAACACCAAGATCACAGAAAACACACATTTTTATAATTATTCACACAAAAATCACGATCACCAATTCCATAACATGTTTACCGTCATCTATCAACACTAATCACCAAGATCACCAAAAAATCTAAGATCATGCATCTCAAAACTACTATGATCACTGAAAACACTTATTTTTTAAACATTCGCACAAAAATAAGACATACACAAAAATACCACAACACTTCCACCAACATCTATAACATAACATGAGCACTATAACATATCACTATCACAAAAAAAATAATACACAAACACCCACATATTATACATTTCAATTGGAAATTTAAGACATGAGACATACACACCAAATCTAAGACATTCACCTCCAACTAAGACATACACATCACCCTTAAAACTTCCTTCCTTATTCATTCCGTATATCTCCTAGAGCTGTTTTAACCCCGACGGATCCATCACGACGTAGGAGCCAGAGGAACCATCACCACTCCAACACCACCTACTACACTCTGGCTCCTACGTCGTGGTGGATCCGTCGGGGTTAAAACAGCTCTAGGAGATATACGGAATGAATAAGGAAGGAAGTTTTAAGGGTGATGTGTATGTCTTAGTTGGAGGTGAATGTCTTAGATTTGGTGTGTATGTCTCATGTCTTAAATTTCCAATTGAAATGTATAATATGTGGGTGTTTGTGTATTATTTTTTTTTGTGATAGTGATATGTTATAGTGCTCATGTTATGTTATAGATGTTGGTGGAAGTGTTGTGGTATTTTTGTGTATGTCTTATTTTTGTGCGAATGTTTAAAAAATAAGTGTTTTCAGTGATCATAGTAGTTTTGAGATGCATGATCTTAGATTTTTTGGTGATCTTGGTGATTAGTGTTGATAGATGACGGTAAACATGTTATGGAATTGGTGATCGTGATTTTTGTGTGAATAATTATAAAAATGTGTGTTTTCTGTGATCTTGGTGTTGGGGATCATAAAATCTGGTAATCGTCTTGGATATAGTGTTCTTAGATAATGTAGGGTACAACAGGTTGAAACAAGGGGGGTTAGGTGTGATGTTACCAACCACCAAGTAACACAATGGGAGTGTGACGTCACTGGAGGTGAGCTCGTCGGTCCTGTGAGGTGAGACATCGTGTGTTGGTGGTAGTGAGGTGAGTGCGCTTAGATATTGTCAAATATGATTTTTTTTTTTGTGTGTGTGTGTGTGTGAAATGTTTATAAAAATGATTGTTTTCTGTGATATTAGTGATTTTGAGGTAAGTGAACATGGGTGATTGTAGTTGGTGATTGTCTTATATTATGTGTGTGTATAAGATATGTTTTCAGTTGATGGTGATCATGTACTAAGTGTTTGCGTATTAGGTTTGTGTTCATGCTTTTTTTTTTTATGCGCCAAATGGGGAGGGAGTTCTTGGTTATAGTGATTTGAGGGGATTTCTATAAAAAGGATGTTAGATGGTGATGTTAAACTTAGTTTCTGGTGATTTTGACGGTGATTGGTAGTATTCAGTGGTGATTTGGTAGTAATCAGTAGTGTTTTTTTGGGAGTATTCGGAGGTGTTTGATGGTGTTTTTTTTGAAGGTGTTCAAATGATGTGCAGAGCATTTTTTGAAGAAGATCAGTGGTGTTCAGAGTTGGTTCAAAGTTAGTCAGTGTTTAGGTTAGGTTAGGATAGGTTAGGTTAGGATAAGTTAGGTTAGGTTAGCTTAGGATAAGTTAGGTTAGGTTAGGTTAGGTTAGGATAGGTTAGGTTAGGTTAGGTTGGGACAGGTTAGGATAGGTTAGGTTAGGTTAGGTTAGGTTCGGTAGGTTAGGTAAGGTTAGGTTAGGTTAAGTTAGGTAGTATTCGAGGTGTTTGATGGAGTTAGGTTAGGTTAGGATAGGTTAGGTTAGGTTAGGATAGAGGTGTTTGATGGAGTTAGGTTGGGTTAGGTTAGGTTAGGTTAGGTTAGGATAGAGGTGATTGATGGAGTTAGGTTAGGTTCGGTTAGGTGAGGTTAGGTTAGGTTAGGAATTAGGTTAGGTTAGGTTAGGTTAGGATAGACAGTTGGTCTGGAAAGAGATGATTTTCTACCTTGGATGTTACCCGCATTACATGGCGCCTGTCTGTCCTGAGTTGACGCAGGTGTTATGTTCTACCTTGGGTGTGAAGCGCATTACACCATGTGTTGGGGTGACCCACAATGAGTCTCTCAGAGCGAGGACAGTGCTTCTATTCGGAAATCGAGTAAATTTTTCTACCATTGAGTGTGTTTTACCAACAAGAAAATAATGTTCGATTTTACGATAAAGTTTTCAAAACTAATTTGGAAATATCCAAAAATGGAGTCGTTCAAAGTAATTCTGGAGTACTCTAATGTATTTTGGAAGTGTTCCAATATATTTTAGGTTAGGTTAGGATAGGTTCGGCTAGGTTAGGTTAGGTAAGGTTAAGATAGGTTAGGTTAGGTTAGGTTAGGGTAGGTTAGGTTAGGTTAGGTTAAGTTAGGTTAGGCTAGGTTAGGTTAGGTTAGGTTGGGTTAGGTTAAGTTAGGTTAGGTTAGGTTAGGCTAGGTTAGGTTAGGTAAGGTTAGGTTAGGGTAGGTTCGGTTAGGTTAGGTTAGGTTAAGTTAGGTTAGGTTAGGCTAGGTTAGGTTAGGTTAGGATAATTTAGGTAAGGTTAGGTTAGGTTAGGCTAGGTTAGGATAGGTTAGGTTAGGTTAGGTTAGGTTAGGTTAGGTTAGGATAAGTTAGGTTAGGTTAGGCTAGGTTAGGGATGTGTGTGTGTGTGTGTCTGTGTGTGTGTGTGGGGGATGTGGGATGTGGGTGATGTGGGATGTGGGTGTTGTTGTCGAACTAGAGATACCGAAAAGACGTTATAAGTGGGTTGTTTTTGTGACTTTTTCTGATGTAGTGTGGCCCCTTATTAACTTTAATGAACTAAAAGGGTTAAAACGAGAAAAAAATGGGGGGTGTGGGTGTTGTGACTTTCTGATGAAATTAGATAAAACGAGAAAAAATTGTGGGTGTTGTGGGTTGTGGGTGTTGTGGGATGTGGGTGTTGATCTTAGTTTATGGTGATTTTGGTGGTGTTTTGAGTGTATTCAGTGGTGTTTTAGTATTCAGTGGTGTATTTGGGAGTACTCAAATGGTGTTTTTGGAAGTGTTTCAGTGTTGTTTGGAAATGTTCAAAGGTGTTCAAAGGTGTTTTGAGTGTGTTCAAATGTTGTTTTTTTGAAGGTGATCAAGGGTGTTCAAGGGTGTTTTGAAGGTGTTCGAAGGTGTTTTGAGGTTATTCAAAGGTGTTTTGAGTGTGTTCAAATGATTATGAGAGTGTTTTGAATGTGTTCAAAGGTGTTTTGAAGGTGTTCAAAGGTGTTTTGAAGGTGTTGAAGGGTGTTTTGAGTGTGTTCAAGGGTGTTTGAAGGTGTTGAAGGGTGTTTTGATTGAATTCAGCGGTGTTTTAGTAGTAATCAGTGGTGTAATTGGGAGTACTCAAATGGTGTTTTTGGAAGTGTTTCAGTGTTGATTGGAAATGTTCAAAGGTGTTTTTGAAAAGTGTTCAAGAGTGTTTTGAAGGTGTTCAAGGGTGTTTGAAGGTGTTGAAGGGTGTTTTGATTGAATTCAGCGGTGTTTTAGTAGTAATCAGTGGTGTAATTGGGAGTACTCAAATAGTGTTTTGGAAATGTTCATGGGTGTTGTGGGATGTGGGTGTTGTGGGTGTTGTTGTCGAACTAGAGATACCGAAAAAAAAAATGTTATAAGTGGGTTGTTGTTGGGACTTTTTCTGATGTAGTGTGTCCCCTTATTAACTTTAATGAACTAAAAGGGTTAAAACGAGAAAAAAATGGGGGGTGTGGGTGTTGTGACTTTCTGATGAAATTAGATAAAACGAGAAAAAATTGTGGGTGTTGTGGGTTGTGGGTGTTGTGGGATGTGGGTGTTGATCTTAGTTTATGGTGATTTTGGTGGTGTTTTGAGTGTATTCAGTGGTGTTTTAGTATTCAGTGGTGTATTTGGGAGTACTCAAATGGTGTTTTTGGAAGTGAAATTTCAAAGTGTTGTTTTTTTTTGAATGTTCAAAGGTGTTCAAAGGTGTTTTGAAGGTGTTGAAGGTGATTTTAGAGTGTAATTGTACTCAAATGAAGTGTTTTTTGATTGGAAATGTTCAAAGGGTGTTCAAAGGTGTTCAAAGGTGTTTTGAAGGTGTTGAAGGGTGTTTTGATTGAATTCAGCGGTGTTTTAGTAGTATTCAGTGGTGTAATTGGGAGTACTCAAATTGTGTTTTTTGGAAGTGTTTCAGTGTTGATTGGAAATGTTCAAAGGTGATTTTGAAGGTGTTCAAGAGTGTTTTGAAGGTGTTCAAGGGTGTTTGAAGGTGTTGAAGGGTGTTTTGATTGAATTCAGTGGTGTTTTAGTAGTAATCAGTGGTGTAATTGGGAGTACTCAAATAGTGTTTTGGAAATGTTCGTGGGTGTTGTGGGATGTGGGTGTTGTTGTCGAACTAGAGATACCGAAAAAAGATGTTATAAGTGGGTTGTTGTTGGGACTTTTTCTGATGTAGTGTGTCCCCTTATTAACTTTAATGAACTAAAAGGGCTAAAACGAGAAAAAATTGTGGGTTGTGGATGTTGTTGTTGTGACTTTCTGATGTACTGTGTCCCCTTATTAACTTTAATGAACTAAAAGGGTTAAAACGAGAAAAATTGTGGGTGTTGTGGGGTGTGTGTGTGCGTGTGTGTTAGGTGTCATAGAGTTTTTTTTTTTGTGAAAATCTTGGTTACAGTGATGACATTAGTTAAAACGAGTAAAATTTGTTGGTAATTGATGAGGGTAGTGTAGTCGAATTAGAGTTACCGAAAAAAGATGATATAAGTGGGTTGTGATGAAATTAGTTTAAAACGATATTCAAAGGTGTTTTGAAGGTGTTCAAGGGTGTTTATGTGAGTATTCAAATGATTATGAGAGTGTTTTGGGGATGTTCAAAGTAAAGTGTTTGAGTTAGTTTTTGTGACTTTTTTTCTGATGTAAAAGGGTAAAAACGAGAAATGCCTAGTCCGGAGACTGAGGGATGAGTTGTAATTTAATGAAATGTGTAAGTGCAGATAAATTAGAGATGTCAAATCTTATTTGGGAGTACTCAAATAGTGTTTTGGAAATGTTCAAAGGTGTTTTGAGTGTGTTCAAATGATTATGAGAGTGTTTTGAAGGTGTTCAAGGGTGTTTTGAAGGTGTTCAAAGGTGTTTTGAGGTTATTCAAAGGTGTTTTGAAGGTGTTCAAGGGTGTTTATGTGAGTATTCAAAGGTGTTTTTTGAAGGTGTACAAATGATTAAGAGAGTACTTATGAAGGTGTTCAAATGATGTGCAAGAGTACTTATGAAGGTGTTCTGGGAGTATTCAGAGATGATTTGGGGGTGTTCGAATGATGTTTTTGGAGTATTTCAGTGTTGTTTGGAAATGTATAAAGGTATTTTTTGTGAGTATTCAAATGATTTATGAGAGTGTTTTGAAGATGTTCAAAGTAAAAGTGCGTATTTAACTTCGTAATATGTAAAATTGTGAGTAGTGAATTTAACGAAAGTGGATGTAAGCGATGTGGTGACTTTCTGATGCATGTGTGCCCCACTTTAATGAACTAAATGTTTTAAAACGATAAAATTTGGGGGTTATGAGTGAAAATTGTGAGGTGTTGGTTGGAGTGTGAGGGTTTGGGAGGGTGGGTAAAAGGGTAGACAAGATTCAACCTGTGTGCGCGTGACGTCACTACTATGTTCCCTTATTATCTTGAATGAACTAAAAGGACCGACCTGATTCAACCTGTGTGCGCGTGACGTCACTGACCGCCGAGTAAACGCTTTTTTTTAGTTCATTTAACTTAATGAGAGGAAACTTTTAGTTCATTTGACTTAATGAGCGGAAACTTTTAGTTCATTTTAAAATAATAAGGGGAAGATGTTTAGACCTGTAGTAAGCATGCCCCCATAGGAGGAGTTCATTTGAATGCTTTACCCCCAGAGGGGGGGGGGAATCCAAAAAACCTTGATCCAAGGAGATGGAGTCTTGGTATTATCGAGAAATTTTGGGGTGGGGTGAAATACCCAAAAATTTGATCCAAGGAGATGGAGAATTTCGAAAACCCCATAGGGGGGAATCCAAAAAGAAACTTGATCCAAGGAGATGGAGAATTTCGAAAACCCCATAGGGGGGAATCCAAAAAACTTGATCCGAGGAGATGGAGTCATGGTATTGTCGAGAAATTTTTGGGGTTGGGGGGTGAAAGTGGGAGCGGGATCCGAGGAAGTGGAGACTTTGATATTGAGAACCCCATAGGGGGGAGTATCCAAAACTTGTATTATCGAGAAAATTTGGGGATGGGGGGTGAAAGGAGGGGTACCCAAAAAAACCTTGATCCAAGGAGATGGAGAATTTTCGAAAACCCCATAGGGGGGGAATCCAAAAAAACTTGATCCAAGGAGATGGAGAATTTCGAAAACCCCCATAGGGGGGAATCCAAAAACTTGGTAATATCGAGAAATTTTGGGATGGGGGTGAAAGTGGGAGGGGGAACCTTAAAAATTTGATCTGAGGAGATGGAGTCTTGGTATTATCGAGAAAATTTGATCCGAGGAGATGGAGAATTTGATATTGAGAAATTTTTGGGGGATGGGGGGTGAAAGGAGGGGTATCCAAAAACCTTGATCCAAGGAGATCATAAGAAAAAAAATCGAGGCGCGGGGGCGATTCGGATGACGCCGCAGAAGGCGCAGCAGAAGGCGCGGGCGGGGGTCGCAAAGGGCGCGGGCGCGCGGGGCGGGCGGGCGCGCGAAGGGCGCGCGGGGCGGCGGGCGGGCGGCGCGCGGGCGCGCGGGCGGGCGCGCGCGGGCGCGCGGCGCGATGGTGGGGTCGCGAGGCGGGGGGGTCGTGGGGGGGGGGGGGAGTTGGATAGGGGGTCAAGGGTGAGGTAGTCTCGAGGGCGAGGTCATGGTCAAAACCGGAAGTAACACCTAGGTGTGAAAAGGTGACCCTCCAGCTGCTGGTCCTAGACCGGAAGAGACCTCCCTAAATATATTTTAGATTTGTTTACAATAATTTAATACTAAACAAACACAGTGAAATATATTTTTTTCGTTAGGTTAAGAATGATTTTGGCGAAATTATTGCATACACAAATTTTCGCTTATCCTATATGGCAAGATGAACGTTGCTATTTAAGCCAAGATCGCAAGTTCTGCCTATTCGGCACGACATATATATATATGTATATATATATATATATATATATATATATATATATATATATATATATATATATATATATATATAGATAGATAGATAGATAGATAGATAGATAGATATAAGATAAAACTCACATGCTAAGCAACTTATTAGAAAGCACCATGAAAACTAAATGATATCACCAAAAGTTTAAATAACTCAGTTTAAAAAAATAATTAAATCGTTAATATCATCATAATTTTCCTAAATTTCTCCGAGATATTTACAGATAATCCAGCAGTTATGAAATCCCTAATTTAAGGTATGTGATAAATCACACCGATAATCTGGAGCGTATGTTATAATATTCTCGAGAACTACTCCAGCGACTTGTCTTTTACTCAAAGTTATTCATTATTAGCGTCCATACAGGCTTCTAGAGGTTTCTCCCACATACAGCTTTTCATATCCTCCAAAAAGAGGATACAAACACTCCTGCTTTAGATTCGGTAATTCAAACGGCTTTCTCCTTGATTAGGTCTATGTGCTGCAGTCACAGCGGCTGCGTTAATGCTGCTCTTGGCGACGGTGTTACAGAGAGTGCTGGCCATAATAAATATTCCAAGTGAGAGCTCCTGTCTTGTTGTATCGTTGATCCATAGTGCTCTTCTTTTAAGAGTCGTTGATAAAATGTTAAGGAAGTTGAAATTGTGTGAATGAAGGATGCAAGTGCAAAGCTGGACATCCTGTACACTATAAGGCTGAAACCAATGCTAACTTTTTTTTTTATTTATTTATTGGGACATGAGATAATTAAGGCAGCAAATCGCTGCATTAATATGACCTTATTATAACCTTAATATGACCTTAATATGACCTTATTGTGGGGTAGGGTGAGAGATTTTGTGGTGGAAACCCAACAGTTCCTTAAGTGTGCT
The DNA here is from genome assembly GCF_038502225.1 of Cherax quadricarinatus. Classification (NCBI taxonomy): domain Eukaryota; kingdom Metazoa; phylum Arthropoda; class Malacostraca; order Decapoda; family Parastacidae; genus Cherax; species Cherax quadricarinatus. Next base: position 6,025,186 of record NC_091322.1, on the reverse strand, counting down.
GGAAGATGTATGCAAGCGTGCATGCACGAACTCTAAAAGAAATCCATAAATGAAGTGCTCCAATTACACCTGTTGCATCAGCCATCGGTAGCACCCTTCCACAAGTTGGCCGGCATGCTTATCAAGCATTTATAAAAACTTCTGGGAATAATTAGTCAAGCACATCTTAAAGTTATTATTATTATTATCAAAGATTCGCCGGTATTCTCCCGGCCCGGGCCTTTTCCAAGTGGTGGCCCGGCCTTGGCTCCCTCTTTAGGGAGTGTCTGAGACCTAAGTCTCCCATGGGAGGAGGCACAAGTACCTCCTCATCTATGGGACCAACTGTCCCCAGGCCTAGCCACAAGCTAGGCCTCTCTGGTCTGCCATCCCCGCCCCAAGGGGGCAAATGGGAATGACAGTCTTATGAGCTAAAGGCTCGGGCTCAGGCACCTACCCTACCCTAGAAGGGTTAGGCATGGTATCGATGATCTCTTAAAGTTATTAACCAGACTGGTCATAAGGTAGACACCAGGTAGACAACAGAGGTTTGCCCAGGGCTATATAAAATAGTGAATAGCCGGTTGTTTGTGTATTCGTTAAATAATCTGTTAAAATCACTTTTCCAAAGAGACTATTTTAATTAAATTCTGTGCATGTTGCATCATATAAATTCTGGCATTTGCAACTCATGTTATGTTTTCGCATTATTTTCTTACTAGTGTTACGTAGAGTCACGTGACACTGTTGTGTATCTGGTGTGGGTACAGACAAGTGTTTACTGTTCTTCCGCCAACCACTTACATCTCAACTGTTGTCATACAGACTTCTCTCTGCCCGGTCATATGCAGTGATTAGTAGATAGAGAATCGAGTCTCCACCTCTCCTTACACTGAATGACCCCAATGGGTTAAGTGCTTAAGACACCCCAAAAAACACTGATTAGTGGTTTCTTTTAATTTCTTTTACTAGCACGTCTCTATATTGAGGAATGTGGAGATTCACTCTGCTTCAGTGAGCGTAAGTTGAAATATGACCTTACAGAATGTCAGCCTTTCCTGAGCGTGGGTAATGTAATGTTATTTGTAAGTAATATTACCTTCTTGAGGCTAAAGGATCCTAGATAATATTTTGAATTCTAGGTGCCGCAAATGTTGAGATTTAGTTAAGTGATGTCCACAGGTTGTGTTGTGGAGCTCACAAGTTGTATTGAAGGGATAAATTAGACACATGTGCAACACTTGGGTATCTTTACTGAGGAAACGTTTCGCCACACAGTGGTTTCATCAGTCCATACAAAGGAGAATGATGAACCATTTATGTGTATTTCTTTCAAACACGGCAACATACTGGGACCCTGATGCAGGGAATTCTTTACTTGCCTAACCTATAGGCATGACCTACTTCCACCTTGGATTTGTCCACTGAAATATCGCCTGCTACTTCTTCACCTCACCTGTCTACAGTATATAAGCCGCTTCTTCGTGCATTTGCTGTAGTCTTTTCAAGACTCATGGACTGATTACATCGACTCCAGGATGAGGGACTGATTACCTCAAACTACTCCTGATTTTCACCATACTTCTTTCTATGGAGTAATGAAGCCACTGTGTGGCGAAACGTTTCCTCATTAAAGAAATCCAAGTGTTGCACATGCTCACAGGTTGTGTTTTGGTGCTCACAGGTTGTGTTTTGGTGCTCACAGGTTGTGTTTTGGTGCTCACAGGTTGTGTTTTGGTGCTTACAGGTTGTGTTATGGTGCTCGCAGGCTGTGTTTTGGTGCTCACAGGTTGTGTTGTGGTGCTCAAAGGTTGTGTTGTGGTGCTCACATGTTGTGTTGTGGTGCTCACAGGTTGTGTTGTGGTGCTCACAGGTTGTGTTGTGGTGCTCACAGACTGTGTTGTGGTGCTCACAGGTTGTGTTGTGGTGCTCACAGGCTGTGTTGTGGTGCTCACAGGTTGTGTTGTGGTGCTCACAGGCTGTGTTGTGGTGCTCACAGGTTGTGTTGTGGTGCTCACAGGTTGTGTTGTGGTACTCACAGGTTGTGTTGTGGTGCTCACAGGTTGTGTTGTGGTACTCACAGGTTGTGTTGTGGTGCTCACAGGCTGTGTTGTGGTGCTCACAGGCTGTGTTGTGGTGCTCACAGGCTGTGTTGTGGTGCTCACAGGCTGTGTTATGGTGCTCACAGGTTGTGTTGTGGTGCTCACAGGCTGTGTTATGGTGCTCACAGGTTGTGTTGTGGTACTCACAGGTTGTGTTGTGGTGCTCACAGGTTGTGTTGTGGTACTCACAGGTTGTGTTGTGGTGCTCACAGGCTGTGTTGTGGTGCTCACAGGTTGTGAGGCGAGCAGGGAGGTTCAAAGGATAGCGCGCTGATACTGCACGTCACTAGCAGAGAGGACGGTATATTACTGCTGCTGGAGCACACAAACACTGCTCTCCTCATTCCAACCAAACATAAAAAAGCATCCCTCTGACAGACTGACACAGATACAGAACAGACACAGTCTGACAGACAAATGCACGCACCCACCACGCGCACAAACTACAAACATGAACCAGGAGAGTGGAAGACCACTTGAACAGAAGATTCATAAAAAAAATAACCAGCATATTGTATTACAACCCTGTTGGGGTTTTGACAAAATAAGAAAAGTGAGACAGGAGAAAGAGGAATGGGTGGATTGCACATTCTTGGACTGCAACGAGGCATTTGATACTCTTCCTTACAAAACACTGGGACGTAAACTTGAGTTGCAGGCTAGAATAACAGGGAATCTGCTCAGATAGATAAGAGAAACCGTTAGGTTAAAGAGAAAAAGAATAATTGTCAAAGGTGAAATGTCAAACTAGGGAAGGTGTAGCAAGCTAAGATCCCGCAAGGAGCTGTATTACCAGTATTGTCTGTGGTGCGTCAGTGGCATGCTAGAAGGCACTGGGCCACATGTATCTATTTACTGACCAAGGAAAGCCTTCTAATGAACGTGAACAAACTGCAAGACTGGTCAGGTATACTGTTACTTAAATTAAATCCCAGAAAAGGGGAAGGGAACAAAGATGGGAAACTGAGTATAGACTCGGGGGACAGAGGAAGGAAGACCTAGGGGGTGAGCACAGTGCCCAGTAAAACGTCAGAAGCTTCCATCAACAGAATTACCTCTGCAGCCAATGTTTGTTTGGTAAATTTAAGATTAACTTTCACAAATCTCAACAATAACAAAAAAGTCATCCTTGGTCTTTTACACAACACATGTTTGGTCTGTCTTGGAGTATAAAGCACCAGCAGGGAACTCACAACTGATAAAGTAGTGGAGAAGGTACGATGGTATACATTGAGGAGAGTCTAAAGTTAAGGGAAATAATCTAAGAGTCTAAAGCAGCGGTTCTTATGCGTGGGGGGCCTTGCCCCCCCCGTGAGTAATTTCCAGGGGAAGGCTTGAACCCAGAGCAAAAAGAGTTTCTTTACATTTGTCTGTCTAACCTTATTTGGATTTTCACTAGGAGGGGAGAGTGGTAAGGTTTCGCTCAACGAAACGTCAATCGAAATGTGAAATTCCACAAAAGTTACTAAATTTAAGTAAACCTCATATTTTTACTCTGGAGATATAGTAGTTTCTTCTTTCGTCAACATCAGCTCAGCATCAACCTGAACAGAATTTTGATAACTAACCAGAAACAAAGTGAAGGTTGAGACTTGTTTTGTGCTGTCTCTGACATGTGTCCACGTATTCAGGACCCAGTAGCTCGGAGTTGAATGATAGCTGCAGACCTTTTTTTGTTGCAATCAACACATCTTCACGAGTTTGAAATGTAGTAGAAATCTCTTTGGAGTTCTAGGTAGATTCGTTCAAGAGAACGACTCTAGCTAGAGTCGGGCCCTTGAGCTAATCTACCTGGACTTCCTACTCATTTCTGCAACATTGCAAGCTCCCTCAACTCCCTCTGTGGTTGTTTTGCATCTTGTTTCTCTTCGCGATTATTGCATGTTGTGTATTTGCGATTTTCTCCTTAAACATTCTTTTGAATAGTTAAAAAATAAGGTTTAGATTGTTAACAGGAACAATAATCTTCTGTATATGCCAAACTTCAACCGAGAATCTCTTCAACCTCCTCAAGAGATACACGAGAACAGAAGAGCCATGTTTTGTAGTGGATGGATGAGTGGGGGAAGATCACATAAATTCTGATATGGCGTTACGTCGATGTGTGGAAGATTTATGTTGTGGCTTTGGAACTTGTTTTAGGTCATTAAAGTTTATTTTTGTTACTTAGGACTAGAAGAACTAACCTATTCCACTTCCCTCTCACCCCACAAGTGGAATAGGTGAAGAATAAGTGTAGGAGAGGAAAAGGCTATCGCTAAAGAGAGCCAGGGCTAGACACAGCAGCAAAGGCAGTTACTTCACTCACTGTTGACACTGGGAGAGTAAAGATATGTAAGAACATAAGAATGTAGAAACACTGCAACAGGACTACTGGTCCATACAAGGCAAGTCCTTATCAAAACCACCCATATATTTTGTCCCCCTTTTTCCCAAAGCTACCCAAGAATTTGCTCGTGTTCAACTGTCTGGGGATCGAACCTCTACCATTTCTTCCACGCAATAACTCTCATGGGTTTAACATTTCGCACACAGTATGAACCACATATTGTTCCACAGATCTCAGGGTAGAATTGCCCTTAGGGATGTGTAGTTGCTGAAACATCTAACAAGATAGAATTTTGGACTTCCATTTAAATTTAGTACCAGGATGTATTTTTTTCAGTGAGAGATTTGAAGCCTTGTCCCAATAAAATTGTGGCAGTCTCTGAAAAGTCTAGTCTGTAGTTTTTTTTTTGTAGTTTCCCCTTGAGTTCTACCAGTAGGATTTTCCCTTCGAGGTGAGGTCTGGGAACTCACTTCGAGGTAAGTCTGAAAAAGTCTGACATCTGGGTGGGTGCACAATGTCTACCCACAACCACCCAAATGGCTCCCCACTACCGCACCTGCACCTCTCCTGCCTACGGTATATAAGCTACTTCTCCATACTCGTATGAATTTATAATGCACAGGGATTGTTTGAGAGGCGGGAAACAGGTACTCAGGGGTGCAGCTGGAAGGTAAAGACAAGGGGATGACAGTATTTCTTCAGTCTCAGGGTGATCAACGAGTAGAATGACCTTGACGAAGTAGTGGTGGAGATGAGTTTAATACATAGTTTTAGGAGAAGATACGACAGGACTTACAAGGTTAGAAGGGAGTGAATCTGGCAAATGTTAATTTGAAAAGCAGGGCCAGGAGCTAAGACCCGACATCCGTAACCACACATGAGCGAGTACATATTGCTGAACATAAACGTACGCAAGGTCAAACCCTGTAACCACGTATCAGAGTACACACACACACACACACACACACACACACACACACACACACACACACACACACACACACACACACACACACACACACACACATACACACACCCGTTTACTAGTATCTAGTATTCATCTCGTTGTTTGGCGGGACGAGTTGCTTTGCTCAATGTGACATACGAAACTGTTCAATGTGACTAAAATCGAATCTATTGAAAATGATAGACATTTGTTAGTTCATATACTGCTTACAGAGAGAGAGAGAGAGAGAGAGAGAGAGAGAGAGAGAGAGAGAGAGAGAGAGAGAGAGAGAGAGAGAGAGAGAGAGAGGGATTAACCAGATGACCGTGTACCAGCTGTTCACTGTTCACTTTTACCAATACATCCAACTTAAAATTTTAACGTTCGTTGTCCATCATTTTCCTGGCGTACCCCTGACCTTCGTCGATATGTATTCTAATGTCGTAGGCCGATTTGAGACCAGGTTTTCTAGGTCACTGGTCAACTAGGCTGTTTCAGCTAGATGCCGGCAGGTCCATTACATATCGTCAATGCAGCCTGCCTCTTGCATATCATCTTGTAAGGAGTTGATGGTTGAAGGACGTTGGTTGAAGGATGTGGGTTGAAGGGTTGTGGGTTGAAGGGCTGTAGGATGAAGTTGTGAGAGTTGAAGAGTATGTGGCTGGCAGAGCAAGAACTCTGAAATAAAGCAAACCCCGTCTCACTAAAGTCTGGCCGCTCTGACCTAGTGACTAATGTGTCAGATGGAGAGGAGGGCAGGGGAAGCAAGGTATACTTCTTTATTTAGGGTAGGATAGGGAGGGGAGGGCAGGGGAAGCAAGGTATACTTCTTTATTTAGGGTAGGAGAGGGAGGGGAGGGCAGGGGAAGCAAGGTATACTTCTTTATGTAGGGTAGGAGAGGGAGGGGAGGGCAGGGGAAGCAAGGTATACTTCTTTATGTAGGGTTGGAGAGGGAGGGGAGGGCAGGGGAAGCAAGGTATACTTCTTTATTTAGGGTAGGAGAGGGAGGGGAGGGCAGGGGAAGCAAGGTATACTTCTTTATGTAGGGTAGGAGAGGGAGGGGAGGGCAGGGGAAGCAAGGTATACTTCTTTATTTAGGGTAGGAGAGGGAGGGGAGGGCAGGGGAAGCAAGGTATACTTCTTTATTTAGGGTAGGAGAGAGAGGGGAGGGCAGGGGAAGCAAGGTATACTTCTTTATTTAGGGTAGGAGAGGGAGGGGCGGGCAGGGGAAGCAAGGTATACTTCTTTATTTAGGGTAGGAGAGGGAGGGGAGGGCAGGGGAAGCAAGGTATACTTCTTTATTTAGGGTAGGAGAGGGAGGGGAGGGCAGGGGAAGCAAGGTATACTTCTTTATTTAGGGTAGGAGAGGGAGGGGAGGGCAGGGGAAGCAAGGTATACTTCTTTATTTAGGGTAGGAGAGGGAGGGGAGGGCAGGGGAAGCAAGGTATACTTCTTTATTTGGGGTAGGAGAGGGAGAAGAGGGCAGGGGAAGCAAGGTATACTTCTTTATTTAGGGTAGGAGAGGGAGGGGAGGGCAGGGGAAGCAAGGTATACTTCTTTATTTAGGGTAGGAGAGGGAGGGGAGGGCAGGGGAAGCAAAGTATACTTCTTTATTTGGGGAAGGAGAGGGAGGAGAGGGCAGGGCGGGGAGAGCAAGATATGCCTCTTTATTTCAGGTAGAAGAGGGAGGTCAGGGCAGGGGAAGAAAGGTATACCTCATTATTCAAAGTAGACGAGGGGAGAGGAGGGTTTGTTGCAGATCATTTCAGTTGCATTTATTCGTTATACTGTTTGGGTTCTTCTAAATCTTCTCTGTCTACCTCTGTCATTTGTTTGCTAGCGTCTGTTTCAGTTACATCCTCGCTTTCTAGCATTAGCCTCTTTGTTTACATATATCTTGCCCAGGCAGAAGAATCTGACCATATTTGTAGCTTCATTATGACCTTCACCCTTGGAAATAACAGTCTGACCGGCTGATACCGCTTCATCAGACTCTTGGCGCAATTTTTGACACCATAACAACGTGACGTTATACTTACTTGCTCATCAGAGATACTAAGAATGCACTGTCCTGTGTAGCAGTGATTGAACCTGCGTCACGCGTCCCACCTGTTGCATCCGACCAGCTAGCCAACTAATGACGTCACTTGGCGTCCCTTGCAGGGATGTACCCCCCTCTCCCATCCCTTATCATCCCTACACCTGCCTCGTAGCGCTCTTGTCCCCCCATACCTGTCCCCTGATTTTAGGAAGCAGGTGTGTAGGAAGAGGGTGTTAGGTGATCGGGGGGAGGGTGGTGCCTCCCTGCGATGCCAAGTGACGTCATGAGAGGTTGGCCAGGTGGCACCAGAGTAACTGCTGGGGCTCATGACGTTGGTTCAAGCCTGGTGCATAAAATATGAACATCTGATTTAAATGGGTGCCGTCGCCTCCTCCTCCTCTCCGCCTGCGTGAGTGGGGAGTCAGCCAGAGCATCATTCGGTTCGTTTGGGTCTTTGCGCGCCATCTTATTGTATAGGTGATACAGTAAGATGGCGTATAGAGCGGGCGAGACCGACAAAAAAGTTACAAAAAGTCGCAAGAATAAATAGTAAAAAAATGCTGAAAGGATACTAGAAGGAGCTGCTGCTGCTGCTGCTGCTGCTGCTGCTGCTGCTGCTGCTGCTGCTGCTGCTGCTGCTGCTGCTGCTCTCCCTGCTGCTGCTGCTGCTGCTGCTGCTGCTGCTGCTGCTGCTGCTGCTGCTGTTTGCTCTGACTGGCCAACAAGGGTATATTTTTTTTCATGAATACGAACACGAATTCACAACAGTAACAGTGTGCTGGAATGGAATCCAGGAAAAGGTCGAATGTAACTATTGAAAACTTAATTATACAGCAGAGATAAACCCGTAGGGGTCATGCAGCCTCTAGGGGCTAACCAGTCTTAATCCATGGAAAAGAAATATAGCTCAAAATTTATGGACCAAGAGCCTTCTACTGGCATCAAAGCTCTTCATTTGAACGGAGCAAATTCTGTAGCGTCGGTATTCCTGCTGCTTTGTACCTCTAATTTACTGTGGTGATGAATCTAAGGTACATCTGGACACACACACACATAATTTACTACACTCGTAGAGCCAATAACGCATTTAAATTACTGGAAATATCTTCAAGTTCTAAATATATATTCACTGTAGCGGAGGAGAGAGACATACATGATAATATATACCTGGAAAGTACTTGAGGACCTTGTCCCAAATATGAACACTGACATAACATACTGAAGTGAGAGAAATGGAAGTGTAAAATGAATCAAGTGAACAGCAGGGGAGCCGTGGGCACAATAAAGGAACAATGTATTAATATCCTTGGCCCCGGACTATTCAACATTTGATCACTGCTGGGAGAAGTGTAGAAGTACTGAAAGGGAAGCTGGTGCCAGATGCCTGATAAACTTGACTGTTATAGTTATGTGGGCCAGGAGGTCGCCAGCAGCAACAGCCTGGTTGACCAGGCAAACACCAGACGAGTCTGGCCCATGGCCGGGCTCCGGGAGTAAACAAAAATCTCGGAAGTATTCAAAAGTACAAAGGTAAAGGTATATATGAAAAGCCCGGTCTCATACCAGCCAGGCTGTTGGTGCTCGCTGTACGCAGTCTCATAAACTCACTACAGGTACCAAACTTTGGTACCATGATCGAATGCTCAAATATTTTTACTAGACTTTGTAAAAGAGAGCCGTCTAGACTCTGGCGGGTACCAGGCTGGTCCTGCCAGAAACTGTCTCATACCTTGCCAGAAACATAATTTAATTTTTCATACGTATGGAAATCTTTCGAAAACAGTGACAGGGCATCCACCATAACGCATGTTCCTGTTGATAACACCTGTTGCAGACACCTTCCAGACGCCTTCCTTGTTGAAAACAGTTGTTGTAGATGCCTTCCCTACTGATAACACCTGTTGTTACAAACAGCTTCCCTCTTGATAACACCTGTTGTTACAAACAGCTTCCCTCTTGATAACACCTGTTGTTACAAACAGCTTCCCTCTTGATAACACCTGTTGTTACAAACAGCTTCCCTCTTGATAACACCTGTTGTTACAAACAGCTTCCCTCTTGATAACACCTGTTGTTACAAACAGCTTCCCTCTTGATAACACCTGTTGTTACAAACAGCTTCCCTCTTGATAACACCTGTTGTTACAAACAGCTTCCCTCTTGATAACACCTGTTGTTACAAACAGCTTCCCTCTTGATAACACCTGTTGTTACAAACAGCTTCCCTCTTGATAACACCTGTTGTTACAAACAGCTTCCCTACTGATAACACCTGTTGTTACAAACAGCTTCCCTCTTGATAACACCTGTTGTTACAAACAGCTTCCCTCTTGATAACACCTGTTGTTACAAACAGCTTCCCTACTGATAACACCTGTTGTTACAAACAGCTTCCCTCTTGATAACACCTGTTGTTACAAACAGCTTCCCTCTTGATAACACCTGTTGCAGAAACTTTCCCTGTTGTAAGCGCCTTCCTTGCTGATAACACGTGTTACAGCCATCTTTCCTGTTGATAACACATGCTGCAAGCACCTTGTTGATAACAAGTGTTGTAGTAGGTTGGAGATACCACCTGGTAAGTGTCTGACACTGCCAGGGTTGCTGGTCTTTCCTGTCTCATGGACATATTCCCAATGTACTATACGAGCCGTACAGGAGACGATGACGATAACAGCTTCAACAACAACAGCAGCAGTAGAAGCAAACAAACAGCAGCAGCAGTAAACAATATCAAGCAACAGAAAACAATAAAAACAATCAACAATAACGTAAGATAACAAGTAAATCTTACAATTACTACACACACTTAGCACACTTAGTACATGTACATTGTACATGTGTGTACACGTACTCATTTAGATTTCTCTTCTGAGTTTCTTAACAGTTTCTATCCTTGATGATTTTCCTTTCAGTGTCTGCCGAGGTGAGTTAGGAACCTTAAGTAATGAATGCGTGTCGTAAAGCTAAAGACTGAGTAGCATTAATGTTAAATGCTATACGGAGGACAGAGTATATGAAGGGGAAAAAGAGTGGTAAAACGTGGGGTGAGGAAGTGTAAAAGGAGAGTCAATGAGGTCAATGGTCGAGTCTTCACCAGTTAATTTTGCTGAGAATAAGAAACAGGTTGGAAGAGAAATTAATAAGTTAAGAATGTCTGAAGAGCAAATTCACTTGTCAGCTAAACACGAAAGATCTTAGACGGGGTAGAGAGAGATATATTGTAAAGATGGAAAGAATGTATTAAGCTGTTAAATGTTGATAAAAATGAGGCTGTGATGTTTTGCATTAGACTGGGGAGAATACCTGGTGGGACTAAGGAAGAACCAGAGGATAATGTGGTGAAAGTGCGTGAAGCATTGGGTACAATGAAAGGTGAAGCAGCAGCTTGGACAGATTAAGGCCGAGATGGTAAAATCTCTCTGGGACATAGTTTTCGGAGTAACAGGTATATTTGTTCAATATATGCCTGAAAGATGGGAAGGTACCGAAGGACTGGCAGAGTATGCATAGCTCCTTTTAAAATCGAAAAAGTAGTGAGTGTAAAAATGATCGGAATAAGTATGTTGATTATACCGGCCAGCGAACAAAAATTATTAAAAGACTTAGTGGTAATACAGAAAGTAGGACTGCTGACACACAATGAAGATTTAGGAAAGGTATAGGATGTGAAGACCAAGTGTTCACACTAAACCATTCACAGTAAGTGAACAATATTTGGATGAGACTAAGGAACAATATCTCGAATTTATGATATGGAACGACGTAGAGAAAAAAAGTGGTAGACGATTCAAATTCAGTATATGGAATAGGTAATAGGCTACTTTTAAAGCAGTACGGAATTTTTGTGCAGAGTGAGGCTCACGGATGCAGGAGAGAAGGGGCTAATTTTCCTGTAAAAGTAGGTCTTAAACAGGAATATGCGATTTCATGTTAAAATATTTACTGAGCAGGTTGTAAAAGAAGTAAATGCTAGGGTGTTACGAAGAGGTGTGGGATTAAAAAATAAAGACATTGATACAAAGTGGGAATTGTCACAATGTTTCTTTGCCGATGACGCACTTATGGAAACACTTTAGGAGGGCTTGTAAAAGGAAATTAAAAGTGAGCATAGAGAAGAGCAAGGTGATGAGATCAGCAAATTGTTCAGAAAATGAAAACCTGGATATCAGACTGGAAGGTGGGAGTAAGAAGGAAGTGAATGTATCTAGATGTTTGGGAGTTCCTGCGTCAGCAAATGGGTTTCTGAAAGACGAGATGAACCATAGAATATACAAAGGAAAAAAGGTAGGAGGCGTGTTAATTAAGGGGTCTGTGAAGAGGTTTGCATATGGAGGCACGACAAAGAGGAATGTCTTAGAATATAGTAGTATTGGCCCTTTTATATGGGTATGAAGTATGAGCTTTAAACATTGCAGCAAAGAGAAGATAGCAAGAGATGTTATGTTTGTGAGCGATGTGTGATGTAAATATTATGCAGAGAATTCAGAGCTTAGAAAAAGAAAGAGGATATGATTTAATATTCAGTGAGCTGAGGAGTGGTCGTTACAGTGGTTTCAGTATTTAGAGACGATGGAGCCGAACAGGACTAAAAGGTGTATAAATTGAAGGCAGAGGAAGGAGGAGTAAGAGACGCCCCAGGACGGTTTGGAGAGGGGAGGGGGGTGAAGGTTTTTAGTAATAAACACTTTAGACATAAAGCATGTGTGAGCGCGTTAGATCACATCGAGTGGACAGAAGGGGTTTTGTGAGGTATGTGAAATAGGTAGGTAGGGATACTGTCTACATTGCTGTTGGAATGTGATCAACGTAACGTTTACGAAAATTCAAGGATACCAGTTAGCCGGACTTGGGTCCTGGAGGAGGGAGGTACAGTGTCTACACTGTGAAGGACGACTGGGGATGCTACAGTTCAAAATGCCAGTTAAATAGTTATGTCTTCGCAATTTTGGCGATACAGCTGTGGAAGGAAGGTGAATGTGTTTCCCGTTTTTCTTTTTTTTTGAGTTCACCCTATTTAAAAAGAGTGGTGTGTTAAAAAGTATACTTTTTGCTGGCAACTTTCTCCCCGTTGATAACACCCTTTGCAAACAAGCTCACTCTTAATAACACACGTTGAAAACACGTTCTCTGTTTATAACTGTTCGTAACACTTGTTGATAACGTCTATTGTAGGCCTGTCTCCATATACACAAATCAACAGCAGGCAGCAGATTTACTGTATATCCAAGACCTCCAAACTCGCACTGGTCAACGCTCATTTTTTTGCCCCATGATATTACACAGATTTTAGGGTAAGTTTATGGTGTTGATTCCGAATATGTAATTGGTTTTGTCTGATTGGCTCTAGTTTTTGATAAATTTGGTATCCCATCGATAAACATAAAACATGTGAAAATATCTTGATGAGGCGGGACTAACAAATCGCATTGAAATTACTTGATAATGTTCATCGACACAATTTTGTTGAGCGAGCAATAGGAAGACATGTATATTGGTTACCATAGTGCAATAAGACACATTTAAAGATTCTAATGGAGCTGTCTATAAAGAGCCACCAATCTCCTGGTCGATATTCAAGTCCCATTCGAAGAAGACCAGAGATGTTATTGCAGTATACAAGTTGTTCATCTGGCTAAATTAAAGAAGGAGTTTAACCTCTCTTGTCGGATAAGCTGCTATTTTAACTTCTTACTGTAGACAGTTCTTGTCTTTTAGTCTGGATGCTAAAAGTTCAGATGCTTGCTTTGACAGACTGAAGTCACGTATCAGATCATTGAGTTCTTCCTGTGAGAACTGTTGGAATGTTACAATGCTGTGTTACATCCTAAACCCTGAGTTTCTTCAACATCTGACTGAGGAAGGTCAGGCAGTGCTGTAAACACTAGTATGGTAACGTCTTTCCAGTGTGGCACAGGTCTCCTTCCTGACTCCAAATCAGGATATTCCCACTTGACTTTCTTGTATGGATGGAAACCTTTCAGATTCACCATACAGAAATAACAATCTTTTTTTTTTTTTTTTTTTTTTTTTTTTTTTTACACAGGGTTTGACAAGGTTAAGGATCCCTAGCTTTATTGGCAAGTTATTTACAGGTTAAGGATTCCTAACTTTATTGGCAAGCTAAGAGCTGTTACCTACATCAGCTCATTTGAAAGCATTTTTATTGTTATGAGACATACAAGTAGGGAACAGGATGAAGTTGGAGCCATCTGTGGGCCAGCATTTTCATTTGATCAACTGACTTTATCTCGTTGACATCATTATGCTGTACGAATGTGTTCCATACTCGAGTCATCCTGGGTATATATGATCTCAGATGAAGTGATGTTCTGGAGAAGGGTACAGCCAGAGTGAAGTTGCTGCTTTCTGCCCGTCTTGTGGCATAAAAGCTTGTTTCACGCTGTCCTAGAAGTGGATCCAGGTGTGGTACTTTGACAATATTGGCCTTGTACATAACAGTAGGACCACCCACATCCCTCCTACGTTGAAGGCTCTGCTGAAATGACAGATCTATCCAGGATGGGTCCAGGCGAGAGATGAGACGTCTTACTCTGTTCTCTACTCTGTCAAGCAGTCGCAGATGAGAGAGGGGGCAGGCAAACCAAGAAAGTGGAGCATACTCAAGGTGCGAGCGTACTTGTGCCGCGTACAGAATCTTGCAACCCCTACTGTCAAGCAGATGCGAGATGCGGCGAAGTGCTGTAAGTGTCCTGGCTGCCTTGTTTGCAAGATATACAACATGGTTCTTCATGGTCAGTTTGGAGTCAAATTTCACCCCAAGGATATCAACTTCTTCTCCAGGTGCCAACACCCTCCCATTCATCCTTACTACTGCACCAGCATTACCATCATGGTGCCTAGAGACGATCATCATTTGCGTTTTCTCAGGTGCAAATGTTACTTGCCATCTATTTCCCCAAGCTGATATAGCTCTCAGCTGGTGATTGATGTAGCTTAGAGCAGCTGGCATTTCTTCTCTTGGATAAGTGAATGTCAGTGTGCAGTCGTCTGCATATGCATGTGATTCTGGGATGAGATAAAGAAGGTCGTTGAAGTAGACATTCCATAACAATAGTCCCAGCACGCTTCCTTGTGGAACACTTGCCCCAATAAGATTCCGTTCCATTGAGAACTACACTTAGAGATCTACCATGAAGGTAATCACTGAGGAGACATAGCGTAGAGCCTGCAATTCCCAATGCTTGAAGTTTTGCTAAGAGGCCCTGGTGCCACACCAGGTCGAAAGCACCAGCAATGTCCAGTGCTACCACACAGCTGACTTTGGATTCATCCATTGACTGGTGCCACTTAGTGGAGAGGTTTAACAGCAGATCAGCAGCAGAGTAACCTTTCCTGAAGCCATATTGACGATCACAAAGTAGTGAGTGATAGTCAAAAAACTCTGTCATTTGTCTTGAGATTATTGTCTCAAGGATCTTACCAGTGATTGACAGGAGTGACACTGGTCTGTAGTTGCTAATTTCTGCTCTGCTCTTCTTTTTGTGAACAGGGACTACATTTGCCTCTTTCCACAGAGAGGACCATTTACACTGTACTAGGCAGTGCTGAAAGATGCGAGTTAGAGGTGCTGCTAGCTGGTCTGCACATCTCAGCAATCTTGGGCTCAACTTGTCTGGGCCCACAGCCTTTTCTTGGTCAAGCGATTAAAGAAGGAAATGCACCTCCTCCTGCCTTATTGTCACCACTGACAGTTTTGACACAGTTCTTGCAGCTAGTTATAGTGGTTTTTCGGCTCTCTCCACAGCACAGGCACGCCGAAGTTTAAACTTTTCTTTTACCCATTTCTCCACTATTGTATACATTCTACACAGGTTTTGCAAACCACACGGGTAGCCCAAGACTTGTATTGTTCTTCAAGCGCCATTCCAAAATAGGAAAAATAAAGTTGCTTTACAAACTCTTTGATGTTTTTCTTTGTTTTTTGCAAAGAGTATTCGTCACAAATGTAGCAAAATATATTGGGATTGTTTAAGCAGGTTCTTCATGAAGGGCTCATGTTTATCATTGTTGCCACAACTCCTTTTGTTAAATATTATATTATTTAAAACGAAATTATGAGTATTATTAAAATTATTTGTGTGGTGGCGTGTGTAGTGGTGTGTACCCACCTAATTGTGGTTGCCTCTTCACTAATCGCTACTAGGTCCTCTCTCTCTCTGCTCCCTGAGCTTTGTCATACCTCGTCTTAAAGCTATGTATGGTTCCTGCCTCCACTACATCACTTGCTATGCTATTCTACGTCCTGACGACTCTATGACTGAAGAAATACTTCCTAACATCCCTGTGACTTGTCTGAGTCTTCAGTTTCCAATTGTGACCCCTTGTTCTGTGTCCCTTCTCTGGAACATTCTGTCTCTGTCCACCTTATCTATTCCACGCAGTATTTTATATGTCGTTATCATGTCTACCCTGACCCTCCTGTCATCCAGTGCCGTCAGGCCGATTTCCCTCAACCTTTCTTCGTAGGACATTCCCTTGAGCTCCGGAACTAGCCTTGTTGCAAACCTTTGTGCTTTCTCTAATTTCTTGATGTACTTGACCAGGTGTGGGTTCCAAACTGGTGCTGCATACTCCAGTATGGCCTGATGTACACAGTGTACAGTGTCTTGAACGATTCCTTATTAAGGTATCGGAACGCTATTCTCAGGTTTGCCAGTCGCCCATATGCTGCAGCAGTTATCTGGTTGATGTGTGCCTCCGGAGACATGCTCGGTGTTATGGTCACCCCAAAATCTTTCTCCTTGAGTGAGGTTTGCAGTCTTTGTCCACCTAGGCTATATTCTGTCTGCGGTCTTCTTTGCCCTTCCCCAATCTTCACGACTTTGCATTTGGCGGAGTTGAATTCGAGAAGCCATTTGCTGGGCCACGTGGTGTGTGTGTGTGTGTGTAGTGGTGTGTGTGTAGTGGTGTGTGTGTGTAGTGGTGTGTGTGTGTAGTGGTGTGTGTGTAGTGGTGTGTGTGTAGTGATGTGTGTGTGTAGTGGTGTGTGTGTAGTGGTGTGTGTGTGTAGTGGTGTGTGTGTAGTGGTGTGTGTGTAGTGGTGTGTGTGTAGTGGTGTGTGTGTAGTAGTGTGTGTGTAGTGGTGTGTGTGTAGTGGCGTGTGTGTAGTGGTGTGTGTGTAGTGGTGTGTGTGTAGTGGCGTGTCTAGTGGTGTGTATAGTGGCGTGTGTATAGTGGTGTGTTTGTAGTGGTGAGTGTGTGTAGTGGTGTGTGTGTAGTGGTGTGTGTGTGTAGTGGTGTGTGTGTGTAGTGGTGTGTGTGTAGTGGTGTGTGTAGTGGTGTGTACGTAGTGGTGTGTATGTAGTGGTGTGTGTAGTGGTGTGTGTGTGTGTGTGTAGTGGCGTGTGTAGTAGCGTGTGAAGTGGTGTGTGAAGTGGTGTGTGTAGTGTCGTGTGTAGTGTCGTGTGTAGTGGGGTGTGTAGTGGCGTGTGTAGTAGCGTGTGAAGTGGTGTGTGTAGTGGGGTGTGCAGTGGCGTGTGTAGTGGTGTGTAGTAGCGTGTGAAGTGGTGTGTGTAGTGGGGTGTGCAGTGGCGTGTGTAGTGGTGTGTAGTGGCGTGTAAAGTGGTGTGTGTAGTGATGTATAGGGGAAGATGTGCTCGTGTTCATGTGTCTGCCTTAGTGTCTGTGTCTGTCACACACACACACACACACACACACACACACACACACACACACACACACACACACACAGAGGGATGAGAGTACAGTACTCGCCAACTCCATTACCAGTATTTGTGTTGCTTGACAGCGTCAACATTATGGTGTGGTAGCATGTGGCGGCCTCACAGCTACAACACAAGGTAATGCCACCAATATGCTAAAAGCCCAGTGTATTCATTAGCTAGCCAGGCTCAGCCTCTCTACGCCAGCCTCCTCTTAACTTAAATTCATTTTACTTCCATTTGTTACACATGCAACACCTCCATCTGTTCCAGCGCAACACTTTACTGCCAACTGTACAGCAACACTTACATCTGTTCAGCAACACTTACATCTGTTCAGCAAGCAACACTATATTTCGTCTGCACATCATTATTCACGCACTGAACACTAGGCGGAAGAACAGAAGAAGTGCTTGTGAATGATTTTATATCGTCTTGCTCCTGAGAGATCGTACACTCGGACTGTTCAATATTTGGATCTTATATAGGTGGTCAGTCCCTTAGCCTCAGGTTCGGGGACTGACCACCTTCTATCAAGGATGGCATGACTGATCACCTCAATTTACCTCTCCATTTATTCTACTGGTCCCAGTGTTATAATCGTCTGTATTCGACTGAAAAAGTCTGTTGCGCAGACGAAACCTTTGAACTTAAGAGTTCCGTATGTTTCACTCATCAACTCATCGGTATTGCATACAGTTTGAGTATTTATGCTGTTATTCACAGAAAAATGTGTTAAGCTCATGTGAAAACTGAGTCCCTCATGACGAGTGAGTGTTTGAGATAAGAGACAGACGTATGGAGGATGTGTTTACATGTGACAACACCTCAGTTCAACCAGAACACATTCCTCCCTTCCCCCACCAATGCACTTCTACATATACAGATAACCAAGCATATCTTGACTCACGAAATCGTAATGAGACGATTGTAAACAAACCATACCACGGGCGGGATAGAAGCAGCGATCAGAGAGTTCTATCCCCGCCCGTGGTATGGTTATTTTACGCAAGCATATGCTCGCAAGCACAGAAGAGTACATACAAACACAATAGGTCTCAATAAAAGAGATGCGTCGAAAAGTACATAAAATTAAATTATAGTGATACAGGAAAACAAAGTAAACGATATAAACAGACTTGCAGATTCTCAAGATATCTCAGATGATAACAAAAGCTTTGAGAAGATGAAAGAGCTAGAAGAGTTTGGGTTTAAAATGCAAGAGTCATGCGGAAATCAATAAAATAAATAGTTGACAATAGCTTAGGAAATTACTGCAAAGGTAACACTAATATTAAAAAAACAGACTGCTAATATAGTAATACTAATGTTTTAGAGGAAGACTGTTGACAGTGAGAAAACTTTTGTATCCGGCGGTGCTGCAAATATCATAAAACAAAGAACACAAATAATGAGAGATGAGCAACAACACACAAATGACATGACTTAGGACACACACAACACAGGCTGGACGCAGGAGAATTGGAAAATACGAGAAAGATATGCACCTTTATGCATGTAATACACATGAAAAAATTGCTAAAAAGAGCCAGGGACAGAGAAATCTTTATATATATATATATATATATATATATATATATATATATATATATATATATATATATATATATATATATATATATATATATATATATATACATATAAATCTCTTTCCAACTAAACTGTAATTAAGGTATTTTAAATAAGGTTGCAGTCGATGGAAGTGGCTCACTTTGGTAAAAGGGAAAATACAAGCTACGAAAACTGGAATAAAAAAAAACACAAAAAAAGACAATTTTTGTGAAAAATTCCAAAATATGAGCGAGAATTCCACAATATTAAATCTTAAATGTTTAATATTACAATATTTAAAGTTACAATGTTTAATATTACAATATTTAAAGTTACAATGTTTAATATTACAATATTTAAAGTTACAATGTTTAATATTACAATATTTAAAGTTACAATGTTTAATATTACAATATTTAAAGTTACAATGTTTAATATTACAATATTTAATGTTACAATGTTTAATATTACAATATTTAAAGTTACAATGTTTAATATTACAATATTTAAAGTTACAATGTTTAATATTACAATATTTAATATTACTCCCGAGGGAAGAGTTTGATCCAGGTAATTACGTACTATATTCGGGGAACCATTAATTAAAAGTGAAACAGAAAGGGAAAAAAATACTGCAAGTGGAGATTTTACCAATGAAGAAATTATTTGGGCATCGTATTGGTAGTTAACCCCTTGACGCTGGGGAGGGGCTCTTGATCTAGGGAACTGGATCTGTGCTCCAGTTCCCTGAATTAAGCCTGAATACCTTCCACATCCCCCCTCCCCACAGACATAATCCTACGGGTTTAGCGCTTCCCCTTGATAATAATAATTGGTAGTAAATAAATAGTCAATAGAATCCCTTACCCAGTGTATACAATAAAGTAAACCTTCCAGTGTTCCACTGAGCTATGATTACTGGCAAAGGAACTGGTACCCACGTTCGTAATGCATCATGTATATTATTTTACCTCAGTTTGGTGTACGGTAGAGTTATAACGTTGTACTTTAAACACTTCTGGTCTGAGTGCAGATCTCGTAGCTTCCAGTTCACAAGGAATAATAAAAGATCATGGTTTAAATCGTTCTTCACAGCCGTGTTTGTTCTACAGTATTAACTTTGTTATTCTCTGGTGAGTGGAGGTGAGAAAGTGGAGATGATGGGGAGTGGAGATGAGAAAGTGGGGATGATGGGGAGTGGTGAGAAAGTGAGGATGATGGGGAGTGGAGGTGAGAAAGTGGAGATGATGGGGAGTGGAGGTGAGAAAGTGGGGATGATGGTGAGTGGAGGTGAGAAAGTGGAGATGATGGGGAGTGGAGGTGAGAAAGTGGGGATGATGGGGAGTGGAGGTGAGAAAGTGGAGATGATGGTGAGTGGAGATGAGAAAGTGGAGATGATGGGGAGTGGAGGTGAGAAAGTGGGGATGATGGGGAGTGGAGGTGAGAAAGTGGAGATGATGGGGAGTGGAGGTGAGAAAGTGGGGATGATGGGGAGTGGAGGTGAGAAAGTGGACATGATGGGGAGTGGAGGTGAGAAAGTGGGGATGATGGGGAGTGGAGGTGAGAAAGTGGAGATGATGGGGAGTGGAAGTGAGAAAGTGGGGATGATGGGGAGTAGAGGTGAGAAAGTGGAGATGATGGTGAGTGGAGGTGAGAAAGTGGAGATGATGGGGAGTGGAGGTGAGAAAGTGGAGATGATGGGGAGTGGAGGTGAGAAAGTGGGGATGATGGGGAGTGGAGGTGAGAAAGTGGAGATGATGGGGAGTGGAGGTGAGAAAGTGGAGATGATGGGGAGTGGAGGTGAGAAAGTGGAGATGATGGGGAGTGGAGGTGAGAAAGTGGAGATGATGGGGAGTGGAGGTGAAAAAGTGGGGATGATGGGGAGTGGAGGTGAGAAAGTGGAGATGATGAGGAGTGGAGGTGAGAAAGTGGGGATGATGGGGAGTGGAGGTGAGAAAGTGGAGATAATGGGGAGTGGAGGTGAGAAAGTGGGGATGATGGGGAGTGGAGGTGAGAAAGTGGAGGTGATGGGGAGTGGAGTTGAGAAAGTGGGGATGATGGGGAGTGGAGGTGAGAAAGTGGAGATGATGGTGAGTGGAGGTGAGAAAGTGGAGATGATGGGGAGTGGAGGTGAGAAAGTGGGGATGATGGGGAGTGGAGGTGAGAAAGTGGAGATGATGGGGAGTGGAGGTGAGAAAGTGGGGATGATGGGGAGTGGAGGTGAGAAAGTGGAGATGATGGGGAGTGGAGGAGAGAAAGTGGGGATGATGGGGAGTGGAGGTGAGAAAGTGGAGATGATGGGGAGTGGAGGTGAGAAAGTGGGGATGATGGGGAGTGGAGGTGAGAAAGTGGAGATGATGGGGAGTGGAGGTGAGAAAGCGGGGATGATGGGGAGTGGAGGTGAGAAAGTGGACATGATGGGTAGTGAAGGTGAGAAAGTGGACATGAAGGGGAGTGGAGGTGAGAAAGTGGGGATGATGGGGAGTGGAGGTGAGAAAGTGGGGATGATGGGGAGAGGAGGTGAGAAAGTGGAGATGATGGGGAGAGGAGGTGAGAAAGTGGAGATAATGGGGAGTGGAGGTGAGAAAGTGGAGATGATGGGGAGTGGAGGTGACAAAGTGGAGATGATGGGGAGTGGAGGTGAGAAAGTGGGGATGATGGGGAGTGGAGGTGAGAAAGTGGAGATGATGGGGAGTGGAGGTGAGAAAGTGGGGATGATGGGGAGTGGAGGTGAGAAAGTGGACATGATGGGGAGTTTAGGTGAGAAAGTGGACATGATGGGGAGTGGAGGTGAGAAAGTGGGGATGATGGGGAGTGGAGGTGAGAAAGTGGACATGATGGGGAGTGGAGGTGAGAAAGTGGAGATGATGGGGAGTGGAGGTGAGAAAGTGGACATGATGGGGAGTGGAGGTGAGAAAGTGGAGATGATGGGGAGTGGAGGTGAGAAAGCGGGGATGATGGGGAGTGGAGGTGAGAAAGTGGAGATGATGGGGAGTGGAGGTGAGAAAGTGGAGATGATGGGGAGTGGAAATGAGAAAGTGGAGATGATGGGGAGTGGAGGTGAGAAAGTGGACATGATGGGGAGTGGAGGTGAGAAAGTGGACATGATGGGGAGTGGAGGTAAGAAAGTGGGGATGATGGGGAGTGGAGGTGAGAAAGTGGGGATGATGGGGAGTGGAGGTGAGAAAGGGGAGATGATGGGGAGTGGAGGTGAGAAAGTGGACATGATGGGGAGTGGAGGTGAGAAAGTGGGGATGATGGGGATTGGAGGTGAGAAAGTGGGGATGATGGGGAGTGGAGGTGAGAAAGTGGAGATGATGGGGAGTGGAGGTGAGAAAGTGGAGTTGATGGGGAGTGGAGGTGAGAAAGTGGGGATGATGGGGAGTGGAGGTGAGAAAGTGGACATGATGGGGAGTGGAGGTGAGAAAGTGGGGATGATGGGGAGTGGAGGTGAGAAAGTGGAGATGATGGGGAGTGGAGGTGAGAAAGTGGAGATGATGGTGAGTGGAGGTGAGAAAGTGGAGATGATG
This sequence comes from Cherax quadricarinatus, assembly GCF_038502225.1. Classification (NCBI taxonomy): domain Eukaryota; kingdom Metazoa; phylum Arthropoda; class Malacostraca; order Decapoda; family Parastacidae; genus Cherax; species Cherax quadricarinatus. Next base: position 6,003,000 of record NC_091322.1, on the reverse strand, counting down.
GGGAGTGGAGGTGAGAAAGTGGACATGATGGGGAGTGGAGGTGAGAAAGTGGGGATGATGGGGAGTGGAGGTGAGAAATTGGAGATGATGGGGAGTGGAGGTGAGAAAGTGGAGATGATGGTGAGTGGAGGTGAGAAAGTGTAGATGATGGGGAGTGGAGGTGAGAAAGTGGAGATGATGGGGAGTGGAGGTGAGAAAGTGGAGATGATGGGGAGTGGAGGTGAGAAATTGGGGATGATGGTGAGTGGAGGTGAGAAAGTGGAGATGATGGGGAGTGGAGGTGAGAAAGTGGAGATGATGGGGAGTGGAGGTGAGAAAGTGGAGATGATGGGGAGTGGAGGTGAGAAAGTGGGGATGATAGGGAGTAGAGGTGAGAAAGTGGGGATGATGGGGAGTGGAGGTGAGAAAGTGGAGATGATGGGGAGTGGAGGTGAGAAAGTGGAGATGATGGGGAGTAGAGGTGAGAAAGTGGGGATGATGGGGAGTGGAGGTGAGAAAGTGGAGATGATGGGGAGTGGAGGTGAGAAAGTGGAGATGATGGGGAGTGGAGGTGAGAAAGTGGGGATGATCGTGAGTGGAGGTGAGAAAGTGGAGATGATGGGGAGTGGAGGTGAGAAAGTGGAGATGATGGTGAGAGGAGGTGAGAAAGTGGAGATGATGGGGAGTGGAAGTGAGAAAGTGGAGATGATGGGGAGTGGAGGTGAGAAAGTGGGGATGATGGGGAGTAGAGGTGAGAAAGTGGACATGATGGTGAGTGGAGGTGAGAAAGTGGAGATGATGGGGAGTGGAGGTGAGAAAGTGGAGATGATGGGGAGTGGAGATGAGAAAGTGGGGATGATGGGGAGTGGTGAGAAAGTGAGGATGATGGGGAGTGGAGGTGAGAAAGTGGAGATGATGGGGAGTGGAGGTGAGAAAGTGGGGATGATGGTGAGTGGAGGTGAGAAAGTGGAGATGATGGGGAGTGGAGGTGAGAAAGTGGGGATGATGGGGAGTGGAGGTGAGAAAGTGGAGATGATGGTGAGTGGAGATGAGAAAGTGGAGATGATGGGGAGTGGAGGTGAGAAAGTGGGGATGATGGGGAGTGGAGGTGAGAAAGTGGAGATGATGGGGAGTGGAGGTGAGAAAGTGGGGATGATGGGGAGTGGAGGTGAGAAAGTGGACATGATGGGGAGTGGAGGTGAGAAAGTGGGGATGATGGGGAGTGGAGGTGAGAAAGTGGAGATGATGGGGAGTGGAAGTGAGAAAGTGGGGATGATGGGGAGTAGAGGTGAGAAAGTGGAGATGATGGTGAGTGGAGGTGAGAAAGTGGAGATGATGGGGAGTGGAGGTGAGAAAGTGGAGATGATGGGGAGTGGAGGTGAGAAAGTGGGGATGATGGGGAGTGGAGGTGAGAAAGTGGAGATGATGGGGAGTGGAGGTGAGAAAGTGGAGATGATGGGGAGTGGAGGTGAGAAAGTGGAGATGATGGGGAGTGGAGGTGAGAAAGTGGAGATGATGGGGAGTGGAGGTGAAAAAGTGGGGATGATGGGGAGTGGAGGTGAGAAAGTGGAGATGATGAGGAGTGGAGGTGAGAAAGTGGGGATGATGGGGAGTGGAGGTGAGAAAGTGGAGATAATGGGGAGTGGAGGTGAGAAAGTGGGGATGATGGGGAGTGGAGGTGAGAAAGTGGAGGTGATGGGGAGTGGAGTTGAGAAAGTGGGGATGATGGGGAGTGGAGGTGAGAAAGTGGAGATGATGGTGAGTGGAGGTGAGAAAGTGGAGATGATGGGGAGTGGAGGTGAGAAAGTGGGGATGATGGGGAGTGGAGGTGAGAAAGTGGAGATGATGGGGAGTGGAGGTGAGAAAGTGGGGATGATGGGGAGTGGAGGTGAGAAAGTGGAGATGATGGGGAGTGGAGGAGAGAAAGTGGGGATGATGGGGAGTGGAGGTGAGAAAGTGGAGATGATGGGGAGTGGAGGTGAGAAAGTGGGGATGATGGGGAGTGGAGGTGAGAAAGTGGAGATGATGGGGAGTGGAGGTGAGAAAGCGGGGATGATGGGGAGTGGAGGTGAGAAAGTGGACATGATGGGTAGTGGAGGTGAGAAAGTGGACATGAAGGGGAGTGGAGGTGAGAAAGTGGGGATGATGGGGAGTGGAGGTGAGAAAGTGGGGATGATGGGGAGAGGAGGTGAGAAAGTGGAGATGATGGGGAGAGGAGGTGAGAAAGTGGAGATGATGGGGAGTGGAGGTGAGAAAGTGGAGATGATGGGGAGTGGAGGTGACAAAGTGGAGATGATGGGGAGTGGAGGTGAGAAAGTGGGGATGATGGGGAGTGGAGGTGAGAAAGTGGAGATGATGGGGAGTTTAGGTGAGAAAGTGGACATGATGGGGAGTGGAGGTGAGAAAGTGGGGATGATGGGGAGTGGAGGTGAGAAAGTGGACATGATGGGGAGTGGAGGTGAGAAAGTGGAGATGATGGGGAGTGGAGGTGAGAAAGTGGACATGATGGGGAGTGGAGGTGAGAAAGTGGAGATGATGGGGAGTGGAGGTGAGAAAGCGGGGATGATGGGGAGTGGAGGTGAGAAAGTGGAGATGATGGGGAGTGGAGGTGAGAAAGTGGAGATGATGGGGAGTGGAAATGAGAAAGTGGAGATGATGGGGAGTGGAGGTGAGAAAGTGGACATGATGGGGAGTGGAGGTGAGAAAGTGGACATGATGGGGAGTGGAGGTAAGAAAGTGGGGATGATGGGGAGTGGAGGTGAGAAAGTGGGGATGATGGGGAGTGGAGGTGAGAAAGGGGAGATGATGGGGAGTGGAGGTGAGAAAGTGGACATGATGGGGAGTGGAGGTGAGAAAGTGGGGATGATGGGGATTGGAGGTGAGAAAGTGGGGATGATGGGGAGTGGAGGTGAGAAAGTGGAGATGATGGGGAGTGGAGGTGAGAAAGTGGAGTTGATGGGGAGTGGAGGTGAGAAAGTGGGGATGATGGGGAGTGGAGGTGAGAAAGTGGACATGATGGGGAGTGGAGGTGAGAAAGTGGGGATGATGGGGAGTGGAGGTGAGAAAGTGGAGATGATGGGGAGTGGAGGTGAGAAAGTGGAGATGATGGTGAGTGGTGGTGAGAAAGTGGAGATGATGGGGAGTGGAGGTGAGAAAGTGGACATGATGGGGAGTGGAGGTGAGAAAGTGGGGATGATGGGGAGTGGAGGTGAGAAATTGGAGATGATGGGGAGTGGAGGTGAGAAAGTGGAGATGATGGTGAGTGGAGGTGAGAAAGTGTAGATGATGGGGAGTGGAGGTGAGAAAGTGGAGATGATGGGGAGTGGAGGTGAGAAAGTGGGGATGATGGGGAGTGGAGGTGAGAAAGTGGAGATGATGGGGAATGGAGGTGAGAAAGTGGAGATGATGGTGAGTGGAGGTGAGAAAGTGGAGATGATGGGGAGTGGAGGTGAGAAAGTGGAGATGATGGGGAGTGGAGGTGAGAAAGTGGACATGATGGGGAGTGGAGGTGAGAAAGTGGGGATGATGGGGAGTGGAGGTGAGAAAGTGGAGATGATGGGGAGTGGAGGTGAGAAAGTGGACATGATAGGGGGTGGAGGTGAGAAAGTGGAGATGATGGGGAGTGGAGGTGAGAAAGTGGGGATGATGGGGAGTGGAGGTGAGAAAGTGGGGATGATGGGGAGAGGAGGTGAGAAAGTGGAGATGATGGGGAGAGGAGGTGAGAAAGTGGAGATGATGGGGAGTGGAGGTGAGAAAGTGGAGATGATGGGGAGTGGAGGTGACAAAGTGGAGATGATGGGGAGTGGAGGTGAGAAAGTGGGGATGATGGGGAGTGGAGGTGAGAAAGTGGAGATGATGGGGAGTGGAGGTGAGAAAGTGGGGATGATGGGGAGTGGAGGTGAGAAAGTGGACATGATGGGGAGTTTAGGTGAGAAAGTGGACATGATGGGGAGTGGAGGTGAGAAAGTGGGGATGATGGGGAGTGGAGGTGAGAAAGTGGACATGATGGGGAGTGGAGGTGAGAAAGTGGAGATGATGGGGAGTGGAGGTGAGAAAGTGGACATGATGGGGAGTGGAGGTGAGAAAGTGGAGATGATGGGGAGTGGAGGTGAGAAAGCGGGGATGATGGGGAGTGGAGGTGAGAAAGTGGAGATGATGGGGAGTGGAGGTGAGAAAGTGGAGATGATGGGGAGTGGAAATGAGAAAGTGGAGATGATGGGGAGTGGAGGTGAGAAAGTGGACATGATGGGGAGTGGAGGTGAGAAAGTGGACATGATGGGGAGTGGAGGTAAGAAAGTGGGGATGATGGGGAGTGGAGGTGAGAAAGTGGGGATGATGGGGAGTGGAGGTGAGAAAGGGGAGATGATGGGGAGTGGAGGTGAGAAAGTGGACATGATGGGGAGTGGAGGTGAGAAAGTGGGGATGATGGGGATTGGAGGTGAGAAAGTGGGGATGATGGGGAGTGGAGGTGAGAAAGTGGAGATGATGGGGAGTGGAGGTGAGAAAGTGGAGTTGATGGGGAGTGGAGGTGAGAAAGTGGCGATGATGGGGAGTGGAGGTGAGAAAGTGGACATGATGGGGAGTGGAGGTGAGAAAGTGGTGATGATGGGGAGTGGAGGTGAGAAAGTGGAGATGATGGGGAGTGGAGGTGAGAAAGTGGAGATGATGGTGAGTGGTGGTGAGAAAGTGGAGATGATGGGGAGTGGAGGTGAGAAAGTGGACATGATGGGGAGTGGAGGTGAGAAAGTGGGGATGATGGGGAGTGGAGGTGAGAAATTGGAGATGATGGGGAGTGGAGGTGAGAAAGTGGAGATGATGGTGAGTGGAGGTGAGAAAGTGTAGATGATGGGGAGTGGAGGTGAGAAAGTGGAGATGATGGGGAGTGGAGGTGAGAAAGTGGGGATGATGGGGAGTGGAGGTGAGAAAGTGGAGATGATGGGGAATGGAGGTGAGAAAGTGGAGATGATGGTGAGTGGAGGTGAGAAAGTGGAGATGATGGGGAGTGGAGGTGAGAAAGTGGAGATGATGGGGAGTGGAGGTGAGAAAGTGGACATGATGGGGAGTGGAGGTGAGAAAGTGGGGATGATGGGGAGTGGAGGTGAGAAAGTGGAGATGATGGGGAGTGGAGGTGAGAAAGTGGACATGATAGGGGGTGGAGGTGAGAAAGTGGAGATGATGGGGAGTGGAGGTGAGAAAGTGGGGATGATGGGGAGTGGAGGTGAGAAAGTGGAGATGATGGGGAGAGGAGGTGAGAAAGTGGAGATGATGGGGAGTGGAGGTGAGAAAGTGGAGATGATGGGGAGTGGAGGTGAGAAAGTGAAGATGATGGGGAGTGGAGGTGAGAAAGTGGGGATGATGGGGAGTGGAGGTGAGAAAGTGGAGATGATGGGGAGTGGAGGTGAGAAAGTGGGGATGATGGGGAGTGGAGGTGAGAAAGTGGAGATGATGGGGAGTGGAGGTGAGAAAGTGGGGATGATGGGGAGTGGAGGAGAGAAAGTGGGGATGATGGGGAGTGGAGGTGAGAAAGTGGAGATGATGGTGAGTGGAGGTGAGAAAGTGGAGATGATGGGGAGTGGAGGTGAGAAAGTGGGGATGATGGGGAGTGGAGGTGAGAAAGTGGAGATGATGGGGAGTGGAGGTGAGAAAGTGGGGATGATGGGAAGTGGAGGTGAGAAAGTGGAGATGATGGGGAGTGGAGGTGAGAAAGTGGAGATGATGGGGAGTGGAGGTGAGAAAGTGGAGATGATGGGGAGTGTGAGGTGATGAAGTGGATTTGAGAAAGTGGGGATGATGGGGAGTGGAGGTGAGAAAGTGGACATGATGGGGAGTGGAGGTGAGAAAGTGGACATGATGGGGAGTGGAGGTGAGAAAGTGGGGATGATGGGGAGTGGAGGTGAGAAAGTGGGGATGATGGGGAGTGGAGGTGAGAAAGTGGAGATGATGGGGAGAGTAGGTGAGAAAGTGGAGATGATGGGGAGTCGAGGTGAGAAAGTGGACATGATGGGGAGTGGAGGTGAGAAAGTGGAGATGATGGGGAGTGGAGGTGAGAAAGTGGGGATGATGGGGAGTGGAGGTGAGAAAGTGGAGATGATGGGGAGTGGAGGTGAGAAAGTGGGGATGATGGGGAGTGGAGGTGAGAAAGTGGACATGATGGGGAGTTTAGGTGAGAAAGTGGTCATGATGGGGAGTGGAGGTGAGAAAGTGGGGATGATGGGGAGTGGAGGTGAGAAAGTGGGGATGATGGGGAGTGGAGGTGAGAAAGTAAAGATGATGGGGAGTGGAAGTGAGAAAGTGGAGATGATGGGGAGTGGAGGTGAGAAAGTGGAGATGATGGGGAGTGGAGGTGAGAAAGTGGAGATGATGGGGAGTGGAGGTGAGAAAGCGGGGATGATGGGGAGTGGAGGTGAGAAAGTGGAGATGATGGGGAGTGGAGGTGAGAAAGTGGAGATGATGGGGAGTGGAAATGAGAAAGTGGAGATGATGGGGAGTGGAGGTGAGAAAGTGGACCTGATGGGGAGTGGAGGTGAGAAAGTGGACATGATGGGGAGTGGAGGTGAGAAAGTGGGGATGATGGGGAGTGGAGGTGAGAAAGTGGGGATGATGGGGAGTGGAGGTGAGAAAGTGGAGATGATGGGGAGTGGAGGTGAGAAAGTGGACATGATGGGGAGTGGAGGTGAGAAAGTGGGGATGATGGGGATTGGAGGTGAGAAAGTGGGGATGATGGGGAGTGGAGGTGAGAAAGTGGAGATGATGGGGAGTGGAGGTGAGAAAGTGGAGATGATGGGGAGTGGAGGTGAGAAAGTGGGGATGATGGGGAGTGGAGGTGAGAAAGTGGACATGATGGGGAGTGGAGGTGAGAAAGTGGGGATGATGTGGAGTGGAGGTGAGAAAGTGGAGATGATGGGGAGTGGAGGTGAGAAAGTGGACATGATGGGGAGTGGAGGTGAGAAAGTGGGGATGATGGGGAGTGGTGGTGCGAAATTGGAGATGATGGGGAGTGGAGGTGAGAAAGTGGAGATGATGGTGAGTGGAGGTGAGAAAGTGTAGATGATGGGGAGTGGAGGTGAGAAAGTGGAGATGATGGGGAGTGGAGGTGAGAAAGTGGGGATGATGGGGAGTGGAGGTGAGAAAGTGGAGATGATGGGGAATGGAGGTGAGAAAGTGGAGATGATGGTGAGTGGAGGTGAGAAAGTGGAGATGATGGGGAGTGGAGGTGAGAAAGTGGAGATGATGGGGAGTGGAGGTGAGAAAGTGGACATGATGGGGAGTGGAGGTGAGAAAGTGGGGATGATGGGGAGTGGAGGAGAGAAAGTGGAGATGATGGGGAGTGGAGGTGAGAAAGTGGAGATGATGGGGAGTGGAGGTGAGAAAGTGGACATGATGGGGAGTGGAGGTGAGAAAGTGGATATGATGGGGAGTGGAGGTGAGAAAGTGGACATGATGGGGTGTGGAGGTGAGAAAGTGGGGATGATGGGGAGTGGAGGTGAGAAAGTGGAGATGATGGCGAGTGGAGGTGAGAAAGTGGAGATGATGGGGAGTGGAGGTGAGAAAGTGGGGATGATGGGGAGTGGAGGTGAGAAAGTGGAGATGATGGAGAGTGGAGGTGAGAAAGTGGAGATGATGGGGAGTGGAATTGAGAAAGTGGGGATGATGGGGAGTGGAGGTGAGAAAGTGGACATGATGGGGAGTGGAGGTGAGAAAGTGGAGATGATGGGGAGTGGAGGTGAGAAAGTGGGGATGATGGGGAGAGGAGGTGAGAAAGTGGAGATGATGGGGAGTGGAGGTGAGAAAGTGGAGATGATGGTGAGTGGAGTTGAGAAAGTGTAGATGATGTGGAGTGGAGGTGAGAAAGTGGACATGATGGGGAGTGGAGGTGAGAAAGTGGGGATGATGGGGAGTGGAGGTGAGAAAGTGGAGATGATGGGGAGTGGAGGTGAGAAAGTGGAGATGATGGTGAGTGGAGGTGAGAAAGTGGAGATGATGGGGAGTGGAGGTGAGAAAGTGGAGATGATGGGGAGTGGAGGTGAGAAAGTGGACATGATGGGGAGTGGAGGTGAGAAAGTGGGGATGATGGGGAGTGGAGGTGAGAAAGTGGAGATGATGGGGAGTGGAGGTGAGAAAGTGGGGATGATGGGGAGTGGAGGTGAGAAAGTGGGGATGATGGGGAGTGGAGGTGAGAAAGTGGACATGATGGGGAGTGGAGGTGAGAAAGTGGACATGATGGGGAGTGGAGGTGAGAAAGTGGGGATGATGGGGAGTGGAGGTGAGAAAGTGGGGATGATGGGGAGCGGAGGTGAGAAAGTGGAGATGATGGGGAGAGGAGGTGAGAAAGTGGAGATGATGGTGAGTGGAGGTGAGAAAGTGGAGATGATGGGGAGTGGAGGTGAGAAAGTGGAGATGATGGGGAGTGGAGGTGAGAAAGTGGGGATGATGGGGAGTGGAGGTGAGAAAGTGGAGATGATGGGGAGTGGAGGTGAGAAAGTGGGGATGATGGGGAGTGGAGGTGAGAAAGTGGACATGATGGGAGTGGAGGTGAGAAAGTGGACATGATGGGGAGTGGAGGTGAGAAAGTGGGGATGTTGGGGAGTGGAGGTGAGAAAGTGGAGATGATGGTGAGTGGAGGTGAAAAAGTGGAGATGATGGGGAGTGGAGGTGAGAAAGTGGGGATGATGGGGAGTGGAGGTGAGAAAGTGGAGATGATGGGGAGTGGAGGTGAGAAAGTGGGGATGATGGGGAGTGGAGGTGAGAAAGTGGAGATGATGGGGAGTGGAGGTGAGAAAGTGGAGATGATGGGGAGTGGAGGTGAGAAAATGGAGATGATGGTGAGTGTAGGTGAGAAAGTGGAGATGATGGGGAGTGGAGGTGAGAAAGTGGAGATGATGGGGAGTGGAGGTGAGAAAGTGGACATGATGGGGAGTGGAGGTGAGAAAGTGGGGATGATGGGGAGTGGAGGTGAGAAAGTGGAGATGATGGGGAGTGGAGGTGAGAAAGTGGACATGATGGGGAGTGGAGGTGAGAAAGTGGACATGATGGGGAGTGGAGGTGAGAAAGTGGGGATGATGGGGAGTGGAGGTGAGAAAGTCGACATGATGGGGAGTGGAGGTGAGAAAGTGGGGATGATGGGGAGTGGAGGTGAGAAAGTGGAGATGATGGGGAGTGGAGGTGAGAAAGTGGAGATGATGGGGAGTGGAGGTGAGAAAGTGGGGATGATAGGGAGTGGAGGTCAGAAAGTGGAAATGATGGGGAGTGGAGATGAGAAAGTGGGGATGAAAGGGAGTGGAGGTGAGAAAGTTGAGATGATAGGGAGTGGAGGTGAGAAAGTGGAGATGATGGGGATTGGAGGTGAGAAAGTGGGGATGAAAGGGAGTGGAGGTAAGGAAGTGGAGATGATGGGGAGTGGAGATGAGAAAGTGGGGATGAAAGGGAGTGGAGGTGAGAAAGTGGAGATGATGGGGAGTGGAGGTGAGAAAGTGGAGATGATGTGGAGTGGAGGTGAGAAAGTGGGTATGATGGGGAGTGGAGGTGAGAAAGTGGAGATGATGGGGAGTGGAGATGAGAAAGTGGAGATGATGGGGAGTGGAGGTGAGAAAGTGGGGATGATGGGGAGTGGAGGTGAGAAAGTGGACATGATGGGGAGTGGAGGTGAGAAAGTGGGGATGATGGGGAGTGGAGGTGAGAAAGTGGAGATGGTGGGGAGTGGAGATGAGAAAGTGGAGATGATGGGGAGTGGAGGTGAGAAAGTGGGGATGATGGGGAGTGGAGGTGAGAAAGTGGACATGATGGGGAGTGGAGGTGAGAAAGTGGGGATGATGGGGAGTGGAGGTGAGAAAGTGGAGATGATGGGGAGTGGAGGTGAGAAAGTGGAGATGATGGGGAGTGGAGGTGAGAAAGTGGGGATGATAGGGAGTGGAGGTCAGAAAGTGGAGATGATGGGGAGTGGAGATGAGAAAGTGGGGATGAAAGGGAATGGAGGTGAGAAAGTTGAGATGATAGGGAGTGGAGGTGAGAAAGTGGAGATGATGGGGAATGGAGGTGAGAAAGTGGGGATGAAAGGGAGTGGAGGTAAGAAAGTGGAGATGATGGGGTGTGGAGATGAGAAAGTGGGGATGAAAGGGAGTGGAGGTGAGAGAGTGGAGATGATGGGGAGTGGAGGTGAGAAAATCTAGATGATAGGGAGTGGAGGTGAGAAAGTCTAGATGATAGGTAGTGGAGGTGAGAAAGTGGAGATGATAGGTAGTGGAGGTGAGAAAGTCTACATGATAGGGAGTGGAGGTGAGAAAGTGGGGATGATGGGGAGTGGAGGTGAGAAAGTCTAGATGGTAGGGAGTGGAGGTGAGAAAGTCTAGATGATAGGGAGTGGAGGTGAGAAAGTGGGGATGATGGGGAGTGGAGGTGAGAAAGTGGGGATGATGGGGAGTGGAGGTGAGAAAGTCTACATGATAGGGAGTGGAGGTGAGAAATTGGAGATGCTGATGAGTGGTGGTGAGAAAGTGGAGATTAAAGGGAGTGGAGGTGAGAAAGTCTAGATGATAGGAAGCGGGGATGAGAAAGTGGAAATGATAGGTATTGGAGGTGAGAAAGTAGAGATGGTGGGGAGTGGAGATGAGAAAGTGGAGATGAAAGGGAGCTTAAGTGAGAAAGTGGAGATGACAGGGAGTGGAGGTGAGAAAGTGGAGATGAAAGGGAGTGGAGGTGAGAAAGTTGAGATGAAAGGGAGTGGAGGAGAGAGTTACTGGAGGAAAGAGAAAGAGTAGAGATAGGGAGTGGAGGGATTAGTATGTGAATGGGAGAGGGCCTGGATGGGAGAGCGCCTTAAGGGAAGAAAATTATAGTGGAAATAAATGGTATAAAATACCGACACAATGGCAATATAAACACAAATGCAGTATAATGTGATCCTTTATTGACTACGTTTCGCCCACACAGTGGGCTTTTTCAAGTCACAAACAGAACTACCTGGGGTGGAAGGAACGCGAGTATTTATAGTCCGGCTGAGGTCAGGTGAAGAATGCTGCATCTGATGATGTACCGAGTTGGGTTGTAGAGTCTAAAAACTTGGGTAGCTTGGAAAGGAGACTGGATAAGTTTGTGAGCAGACCTTCTACAGTGTTCTTATGTGGGATAACGATGAAGAAGTTTCTTGGCAAGTGGTTCAGCTATGTTATAGAAGCCACTATTCTGGTTGAAGTTGTCGGATATAGAAATAAGTGATGATTCCAGGATTCTTCGGTATTGAGTGTTGTCTTCTGTGGCGATAAGTCTTGAGTTTCTGTAGTTTATCAAGTGGTTGTGTGAATTACGGTGTTGTACGCAGGCATTCCTTGTGTCGTCAGACCTGCTTGCGTATTGGTGTTCTGAAATACGTGTTTGGAGGTCCCTTGATGTTTCGCCCACGTATAACTTGTTGCAGTCATTACAAGGGATTATGTATACCCCTGCAGAGGATGGAGGCTTGTCCTGCCTACTACTGGTGATGTCCTTGATGGTCGTGGTTGTGGAGGTAGATACTTGGAATGATGTTTTGGCAAAGATGTTGGAAACATGTTTGGCAATGGAGTTGGTGGGAAGGACTATGTATCTCTTCTCGGCAGTGTCTTCTCTGGGTGTGTTGAAGATGTTTAGTGCTCGCCGTCTGCAGTCTCTGATGAAGTGACGAGGATAGTGGAGTTTGGAAAATACCTGTTCAATTATAGTGCATTCTTCCTCAAGGAACTCGTTGCTGCAGATTCTGAGTGCACGCAGGAAGAAGCCTATAATTACACCACGTTTGGTTTTGGTGTCGTGGTGAGAGTAGAAGTGGAGAAGATCGTTTTGGTTGGTGGGTTTTCGATAGACTTTAAAACGAAGTTCGTGGTCAGCTTTGCAGAGTAGAACATCAAGGAAAGGAAGAGTGTTGTCGACCTCTTCTTCAAGTGTGAACTGGATTGAAGGCTCGACCTGGTTGAGCTTGTCTTGGAGAGCTTGAACGTTGAAGCGTTTAGGAGTTATGAGGAGAATGTCGTCAACATAACGGAGCCAGGTGACAGACGAAGGAATAATGGTGGAGAAACGTTCGGCTTCTAGATGTTCCATGTATAGGTTCGCTAGGACTGCACTGAGTGGCGAACCCATGGGTAGTCCAAAAGTCTGCTGAAAGAGGTGATTTTCAAAAGAGAAACACGTAAAGCCAACACATAGTTCAACCAGGTCGATGAAGTCGCTGGCTGGAATGGGAAGATCAAGTGAATCGTCAATTTTCTTGCGCAAGAGATCGATGGCTTGTTTAGTAGGTACTTTAGTGAATAGGGAAGTCACGTCAAGGCTGGAAAGTTTCTTGTTCCTGATGTTGATGTTGCGAATGCGATTGAGAAGATCACCTGAGTGTTTGAGATGTGCTGGACTGATAGTGCCCAAGAGTTTCGAGAGGTGTTTGGCGAGAATTCCTGAGAGCTTGTGGGGAGCACTGCCTATTCCCGAGGATATGGGCCTCAGTGGGATACCAGGCTTGTGAGTCTTTGGCAGGCCGTACATTCTGGCAGGTCTGGGGTTGCTGGGCATGGTGTGCAGAAGTTTCTTCCCTTGTTCTGAGCTCCTCAGAATGCGACCTCAATTTCATCGCCAAAAACTACAGACACAATGACTCCGACTTCCAAAAAGGCTATCTTCAAGGCATCATCTCAGCAGCCATCTCAACACGCAGCTCCCCAGTCATACCCCGACGTTACATCAATGCACTCAAAGGTTTAGCAGAAGACACGACCATCAGGGTCACCACCGCTGATAAAGGAGGTGGTGTTGTTATCATGAACACTGACGATTACAGGAACAAAATGCTCAATCTACTTAATGACCCAGATACCTACAAACCTCTCACAACTAACCAAGTGGACAACCTTACTAAAACTTTTCTTCAAAGGACTCGCCGCATTCTGAGGAGCTCAGAACAAGGGAAGAAACTTCTGCACACCATGCCCAGCAACCCCAGACCTGCCAGAATGTACGGCCTGCCAAAGACTCACAAGCCTGGTATCCCACTGAGGCCCATATCCTCGGGAATAGGCAGTGCTCCCCACAAGCTCTCAGGAATTCTCGCCAAACACCTCTCGAAACTCTTGGGCACTATCAGTCCAGCACATCTCAAACACTCAGGTGATCTTCTCAATCGCATTCGCAACATCAACATCAGGAACAAGAAACTTTCCAGCCTTGACGTGACTTCCCTATTCACTAAAGTACCTACTAAACAAGCCATCGATCTCTTGCGCAAGAAAATTGACGATTCACTTGATCTTCCCATTCCAGCCAGCGACTTCATCGACCTGGTTGAACTATGTGTTGGCTTTACGTGTTTCTCTTTTGAAAATCACCTCTTTCAGCAGACTTTTGGACTACCCATGGGTTCGCCACTCAGTGCAGTCCTAGCGAACCTATACATGGAACATCTAGAAGCCGAACGTTTCTCCACCATTATTCCTTCGTCTGTCACCTGGCTCCGTTATGTTGACGACATTCTCCTCATAACTCCTAAACGCTTCAACGTTCAAGCTCTCCAAGACAAGCTCAACCAGGTCGAGCCTTCAATCCAGTTCACACTTGAAGAAGAGGTCGACAACACTCTTCCTTTCCTTGATGTTCTACTCTGCAAAGCTGACCACGAACTTCGTTTTAAAGTCTATCGAAAACCCACCAACCAAAACGATCTTCTCCACTTCTACTCTCACCACGACACCAAAACCAAACGTGGTGTAATTATAGGCTTCTTCCTGCGTGCACTCAGAATCTGCAGCAACGAGTTCCTTGAGGAAGAATGCACTATAATTGAACAGGTATTTTCCAAACTCCACTATCCTCGTCACTTCATCAGAGACTGCAGACGGCGAGCACTAAACATCTTCAACACACCCAGAGAAGACACTGCCGAGAAGAGATACATAGTCCTTCCCACCAACTCCATTGCCAAACATGTTTCCAACATCTTTGCCAAAACATCATTCCAAGTATCTACCTCCACAACCACGACCATCAAGGACATCACCAGTAGTAGGCAGGACAAGCCTCCATCCTCTGCAGGGGTATACATAATCCCTTGTAATGACTGCAACAAGTTATACGTGGGCGAAACATCAAGGGACCTCCAAACACGTATTTCAGAACACCAATACGCAAGCAGGTCTGACGACACAAGGAATGCCTGCGTACAACACCGTAATTCACACAACCACTTGATAAACTACAGAAACTCAAGACTTATCGCCACAGAAGACAACACTCAATACCGAAGAATCCTGGAATCATCACTTATTTCTATATCCGACAACTTCAACCAGAATAGTGGCTTCTATAACATAGCTGAACCACTTGCCAAGAAACTTCTTCATCGTTATCCCACATAAGAACACTGTAGAAGGTCTGCTCACAAACTTATCCAGTCTCCTTTCCAAGCTACCCAAGTTTTTAGACTCTACAACCCAACTCGGTACATCATCAGATGCAGCATTCTTCACCTGACCTCAGCCGGACTATAAATACTCGCGTTCCTTCCACCCCAGGTAGTTCTGTTTGTGACTTGAAAAAGCCCACTGTGTGGGCGAAACGTAGTCAATAAAGGATCACATTATACTGCATTTGTGTTTATATTGCCAAAATTATAGTGAAGGGAGGAGGCATGGGAGAGGCGAGAGGGTTGTCGTCACTCAGCAAAGCGTGTTGACTTTTTTAATGCATGTCTTGCTGGAGTTTCCCAAGCCGTCAGCTGCAGGGTGGTAACACCCGGAGGCAAGAAAAACATACCCAGTGATGGTTTTGATGATGACACACACACACACACACTCACACACACACACACACACACACACACACACACACACACACACGCATACACGCACACACACACACACACACACATATACGCACACACACATACACACTTTGATGTCTCCATGGTAACAGGTGATTACTCTATGTTTACAGTGAAGATCCCATTGAAGTAGGCGATGATTTGTGAGGAGAAACCTAATGGAAGTGGAAGTGATGGGTCGGTAGGGAGAGAGAGAGAGAGAGATGACAGTAAGAGGCTGGCATATAGAAGGGAAAACTACCAAGGAATGAGATAACTGATGCACAGACGGGGAACTGAGCAAAGTGGGAGGTTGATACGCAAAGGGGGAGAATATGAAGAAAGTAGGATGCTGACACACACGCACAAGTGGAAACCATGTAGGAATGGACGTATATATGTGGAACACAGTGTTACGCTGATAACATTGGCCTGTTCACTGATGATCGATAGTTACGACCCAGGAGCTGAAGTTCAACAAGCGCAGACAAGTGAGCGCACGGGTGCTTTTTAATTACCAGCATCTATATTACGGTAATTAAACCTCTTCGAGCAGCAGCTGTGGTTCTCCTAAAATATTATCTTACATCTGTGCTCCATCGTCATTTCTGCTTAGGTTCCTGTCGGGTTCTACCCAAGTTTAAAGTCAAAACGAAAATAACCTGTTGGGTTCTACCCAAGTTTGAAGTCAAAACGAAAATAACCTGTCGGGTTCTACCCAAGTTTGAAGTCAAAACGATAGTAATCTGTCGGGTTTTAGCTAAATATTACGACAAAACAGCTTTACAATTGCCACTGTAGTTCCACAAAAGTGTCACAGCCTTACAGTGTTACAGTGGTTACTGTAACTATAACACCTTGGCTACTGTAACTATAACACCTTGGCTACTGTAACTATTGTGGAAAATATCACAGTTTTCCAGAAACCGTTACACCTTCCCCCAGTTGGGGGGTCAGGGGAAGATGCCTCAGAGAGGTGTCAATTCTGTACATAGACAATTTCTAAGACTTAGCCAGTAACTCTTGAGGCCACGTACACGCTCTATTATAACTTACCTTTATTTAACGTTAAGGTAGAGCCAGACCAGGGTTTAGCTTAGTTCCACAAGTAACCTACACAATAAATGCCCTGGGCACCACCCGCTTACCGCTTGGCCGGCAGTCCGAATAAAACCAGTGGCCGGGAAAGGGTAATATTTCCCCAAACAGACGTATACGGTGATCTACCACTCGTATACCATACGCTATCACCCCACCGCATGCGGACATTCTCGGTAGCTGGACCAGGCAGCTGTACCGGGCTCAACAGTTATTCTTAGGTATACCCACGGCCTTCCACCTCCACATAAGTACTCGAGTCACCGAATGCCTTCAGGTGTACACACGTTTACCTGCAGAGGGTTTCGGGGGGCCAACGCCCCCGCGGTTCGGTCTGAAATCAGGCCTCATGGTGGATCAGGGTCTGGTCAACCAGGCTGTTACTGCTGGGCGCACGCAAACTGACGTACGAACCACAGTCCGGTAGGTCAGTGATTACTACTGAAGCTGTCTAATACTACAACCCAACTGCTCTCCTGTGTAGTAAAAAAGGTGAGTACCCATTATTTTAGGAACTAAGGTGGGGCGGCAGACCCTAGACTGAATTTCATGAGTAAAACAAGGGACAATTAACCCTACTTAGTCCTGAAGCCACATGAAACAGCCTCTATTCTACAAATCTACAACACTTTGGTTACTGTAACTATAATACCTTGGCAAGTAACTACAGTATAAAATTTTGGCATTTGTAACTAGAATAATTTGCCAACTATAACTACGGTACTGTAACACCTTGGTAACTGTAACTACGGTACTGTAACACCTTGGTAACTGTAACTACGGTACTGTAACACCTTGGTAACTGTAACTACGGTACTGTAACACCTTGGTAACTGTAACTACGGTACTGTAACACCTTGGTAACTGTAACTACGGTACTGTAACACCTTGGTAACTGTAACTACGGTACTGTAACACCTTGGTAACTGTAACTACGGTACTGTAACACCTTGGTAACTGTAACTACGGTACTGTAACACCTTGGTAACTGTAACTACGGTACTGTAACACCTTGGTAACTGTAACTACGGTACTGTAACACCTTGGTAACTGTAACTACGCTACTGTAACACCTTGGTAACTGTAACTACGGTACTGTAACACCTTGGTAACTGTAACTACGGTACTGTAACACCTTGGTAACTGTAACTACGGTACTGTAACACCTTGGTAACTGTAACTACGGTACTGTAACACCTTGGTAACTGTAACTACGGTACTGTAACACCTTGGTAACTGTAACTACGGTACTGTAACACCTTGGTAACTGTAACTACGGTACTGTAACACCTTGGTAACTGTAACTACGGTACTGTAACACCTTGGTAACTGTAACTACGCTACTGTAACACCTTGGTAACTATAACTACGGTACTGTAACACCTTGGTAACTGTAACTACGGTACTGTAACACCTTGGTAACTGTAACTACGGTACTGTAACACCTTGGTAACTGTAACTACGGTACTGTAACACCTTGGTAACTGTAACTACGGTGCTGTAACACCTTGGTAACTGTAACTACGGTGCTGTAACACCTTGGTAACTGTAATTACGGTCCTGTAACACCTTGGTAACTGTAACTACGGTGCTGTAACACCTTGGTAACTGTAACTACGGTGCTGTAACACCTTGGTAACTGTAACTACGGTGCTGTAACACCTTGGTAACTGTAACTACGGTACTGTAACACCTTGGTAACTGTAACTACCGTACTGTAACACCTTGGTAACTGTAACTACGGTACTGTAACACCTTGATAACTGTAACTACGGTACTGCAACACCTTGATAACTGTAACTACGGTACTGTAATACCTTGGTAACTGTAACTACGGTACTGTAACACCTTGATAACTGTAACTACGGTACTGTAATACCTTGGTAACTGTAACTACGGTACTGTAACTACGGTACTGTAACACCTTGGTGACTGTGACTACGGTACTGTAACACCTTGATAACTGTAACTACGGTACTATAACACCTTGATAACTGTAACTACGGTACTGCAACACCTTGATAACTGTAACTACGGTACTGTAATACCTTGGTAACTGTAACTACGGTACTGTAACACCTTGATAACTGTAACTACGGTACTGTAATACCTTGGTAACTGTAACTACGGTACTGTAACTACGGTACTGTAACACCTTGGTGACTGTGACTACGGTACTGTAACACCTTGATAACTGTAACTACGGTACTGTAACACCTTGATAACTGTAACTACGGTACTGTAATACCTTGGTAACTGTAACTACGGTACTGTAACACCTTGATAACTGTAACTACGGTACTGTAATACCTTGGTAACTGTAACTACGGTACTGTAACTACGGTACTGTAAGACCTTGGTGACTGTGACTACGGTACTGTAACACCTTGATAACTGTAATTACGGTACTGTAACTACGGTACTGTAACACCTTGATAACTGTAACTACGGTAATGTAACACCTTGACAACTATAACTAAGGTACTGTAATACCTTGGTAACTGTAACTACGGTACTGTAACACCTTGATAACTGTAACTACGGTACTGTAACACCTTGGTAACTGTAACTACGGTATTGTAACATCTTGGTAACTGCAACTACAGTACTGTAACACCTTGGAAATTGTAACTACGGTACTGTAACACCTGGGTAACTGTAACTAAAAACCTGGCAAGTATAACTGCTTGGAAGCTGTTATAACACTCTGGTAACTAACTATAACAACTTGACTACTGTAAATACAACAATTTTCAACTGTAACTATAATAATTTTGCAATCGTAACAATCATTAGAACATTTTATATATAAATAACGAAATTAATCTGGAGAAAGAGAACATTGTTCCAAACTTAAGCAGTAAAATGATTCGTCTAAGACAAATCGTTCAATTAAATCAATCATTCAAATTGTTCAGGACTGCTTATGATAGTGTGTAACCGAGCATACTATAAGTAATAATTTGCTCGACCTAGTCTCCTAGTCTTGTTAAACAGAGAAACCCTCGTAAATAATCTGGAAATCACTGAGGAGCTATGAGCAAGTGATCAGAAATACTTCAGAATTAAACGTTATGACAGAAAATAGCACCATTTTGGTGTTCCCTGGGCGGCACCTCTGGCACAGTGCTGCCCAAGAGTAAACACAGATATGTTAGTGTCATAAAAGTGAGTGTTTGTTATTGCTGACAAAGGGTTAGTAGCCTCATAACCTCCAGTGAATCACTGACTTTAAAAGTGGAGCAAAGAAACGTGAGAGAGAAAGGTAATGCAGAGTCCAGATGAAAGCGGCAGAGGAGCTGACAGACGGATATCCAAAATTCAAGGAAGAGATGGAGAAAGCGATGCGTTGCAGACTAGGAAAGAAAAGAAAAGAAGACGGATACTGAAAGAATTAACAGAAATGGCCACTGTCGAGTGAAAAGATTATGAAACGTAAATGAAACAGAATAAATGCAAAAAGGAAAGAAGGGATATGTATTCGTCTCTTTAACTCTTTCTCTATCTCTGTTTTCTCAGCATTTCAGTTCTGCTGGACCCAGCCCTCTGGAGCTCCCGAAGATGAACTCCTGACTCACGACATCGTAATGACACGATTGCAAACAAACCATACCTCGGGAGGGGATTGAACTCGTGGAGAGTGAGTTCAATCCCCGCCTGTGGTATGGCCTAAACTCCTGTTGGAATGCTTGACAGTCCTCATTGCTCTACTGAGGTCTGAGAAATGGTATGGCGATTCCGACAAGATGTGGAAAAGACACTTATCTACAAATCAGGACATTTATTAAAGGAAACGTTTCATGTGGACTGAAGAAGTGAATATCAAAATGGCGAACAATACCGACAAGTTGGTAAGTAAGACACATAGGCGAAATTTAAGCATCTTTATTTCGAAACGTTTCGCCTACACAGTAGGCTTCTTTAATCAAGTAGAGAAAGTAGGCAGGAGCAGTAGAGAAGTGAAGTTACTCGTGGCGAAACGTTTCCTCTAATAAATGTCCTCAACTGTACATAAGTCACTTTATCCACATCTTGTCGGTATCATCATACCATTTCTCACCTCAGGTACCAATCAAACCCAGTCCTTTTCACTTGTATATTTGTCCCATTTCTTTTCAAACCTACCCAAAGTTTAGGCTTCTATTACCTTACTCGGAAGATTGTTCCACGCATCGATAGTTCTGTTTGAAAACCATTACTTACCTAATTCCTTTTTAAAATTAATTTTATCTAATTTAAATCCGTTACTTTTTAGTTCTTACTTGATTTGATATCCTCATTGCCCTACCGAGATGTTTCAACTCAGAGAAACGTATCTTCTGCTTCCAGTAAGTAACTATCAGATCATTTAAGCTGCCAATATTTTTCCAACTCTCATACATCTCCCTCTACAACCATCCATATCTGTCCTCCTAATTCACCTCTTTCTTCTCCATTAACCTCAATGGTATGTAAATACCTCCTCAGTATTTACATGCCATTCTTGTTCTAAAAATTAAAGTTGCTGATCTGTGAGACTTTAACCATAGGGAGAGAGAAAAAAAACTGATAACTATCTGGGGGAATGGAAATCTGGAAAGCAATGTCTATGGAGGTAGTAATAATGAATTTCCTGTGTCAGTATTCCACGGAAATGACGCAAATGAGAAATGATGAGTCTACAAGACTAGAACTTTGTCTCACCTAAAAAATTCAGATGATAGGAGAGGCGATGACAGAGGGATTATATGATATCTATAATCAAACAAAAGACTAACAAGGAGACACTGAACTCCAAGAAAGTATTTATGAAATGGATAATGTCAAAGGTTCTGGAGGAGTCAAAAAAGACTGTGTTCGAGCACCTGGAAAGAGGGAACAACATTACAGAAACCCAGCGAGGTTTCAGGAGTGGAAAGTCCTGTCTTATTAACGTATTACAAGTTTACGACGACTGCAAAAATAAAACTAGAGAAACAGGAAGGGAATGCAAAATACAACTCAGACAGAAAAAAGAAAAAAAAAAGATTTGTGATCTCCTACCAGAATGTTGCTCAAACAGGAAGGTCAGGAGACGAGGATGGGAAAATTACTCTTAGTGGAATAAAGAGTGTTTAGATGATAAGAAAGAGACTGTAAAACAGGAGATACTGAAAAGACTCAGGCTAATATGTATGGTGTGATATATGGTTTATAAAACCGACACGTTAATAAGACACGAGACATATGGGAATCTTTATTGAGGACACGTTTCACCACACAGTGACTTCATCAGTCCAATACATCATGTTAAATAAGCGTGTCATTCTTCAACAAGTATGGTACCCCAGGGATCGCTGCTGTTTTTAGTTTAGTGTTTTATGTGTGTCTGTTGGCCGATAAACAGAGTAAAAGTAGCTACCAACATGAAATCTTAAATTGCAAAACTGGTCAAACAATTGGTCACTTAGGAAAGGTAAGTTAAAATCAGAGAGGAAGAATACTTTGACAGTAAAGTGAAAAGAATCGATAAAAAGACGATCTAAAAGTGAACGTCGCATCAAAGCATTTCATCGGCTGCGTATGTAAAGCTGGGAATCTTGACGACAACTTTCAATAACATGAACAAAAAGTCTTAGAGAACGCTATCCAGTTGAAAAATAGTGTTACCAGACAAGACACTTAGGTACAATTCAGAATATTTATTAGAGGAAAGTTTTCGCCATGAGTGGTTTCTACAGCCCCGAAGAAGCAACTCTGGGCGAGACGTTCCGTCTAATAAATGTCCTGAACTGCATATAAGTGTCTTTTCAACACGTTGCGTAGTACAGGACTCATGCCAGAACTATAATGGAGTTCGCAGCACCTACGTGGAGTTCCCATCTGGTCAAACATTTTTAAAAGCTATTTTAATGTCATTAACATTCTTAGGCACAAATTCTTTTTATCCAACACTCGAATATTTTTAGCAGGTACTGGAATGTGGAATGTCTTACACACAGGACTGAAGTGTTCTCTTACACAGGATGTGACATTATGGGATGGATGTGATAGAATGGGACTGGAGTGATCTAACACATTTTTTTCCCAGGTTGCGATCCATAACAGTCGACTAACACACAGGTACCTATTTTTAATATTACGTGCCCAGGAGCTGGAATGTAAGGAAACCCAATATTACAATTTTGAGTCGAATACTCTCGCCAGTGAGCTAGGCTGCACCATATGGTCAGAAACACGAAATGCGCTAGAGATAGGGTGGGAAATATGGAGTGAAAGGCAGAGGGCAATTGCCAGTCCCTTCCCTGATACTGACTTGTGTCAGGGGAAAGCACTCAGACTGATGTCTTGCCTATTCTCTTGCCTCCTTCATCCCTGGAAACCCTTGCCTCTACTCCCGGGAAAAGTTCAGAGACTAAATTTTTTCAGAAATTCTGAAGGTTTAGATTCTCACAGCTGGACTGTTCCCGAAACTGAAGAGGAATGCACTAATAAAATAAATGGAATATCCTAACAATCTAGCAAGAGAGACTGAGAGTATCCAGATTATAACGCAAAAGACACTTGGGAGAATAGACAGAGTGGACAGGGACAGACATTTTAAAACAAGGTTACCAGAGATAATCAGACATAATTTGAAGTTAAAAACTCAGATGAACCATATGAATGCTGTGATAAATTATTCAGTGCTAGAACAGTAGAGAAATGGAATGAGTTGGAGGAGGGAATAGTGGGGGTAGACACTGCGCAGTTTGAAGAGTAGGTATCACAGGTGGGACGAAGACCTACCTTCCTCCACAAGCCTAGATAACGATAAGTATCGATGAAGAAGAAAAAAGGCACAATACCGTGACTGGAACAATACACAAATAACCCGCACGTAGGTGAACCATATGACGTCATAATTTTCTTTCTCCTATGTGCAGGTTATTTTTGTAAATATAGATGAAATAATCGGTGCGCGCACACACACACACACACACACACACACTGGTAAAGCTTTTGGATTACTCACACGTGTGCACATGCATGCACTACGTAAACTCGTGCACACACAACACTTACACAATTTCCAAAACATACTATCCCTCCAGAATTTTCGCACCAACATCCGGATTCTGGGCACAGTTCTATACGATTAAGAGATTCCCAGCGGCGGCGGCGACGGCGACCCACCTCAAGGAACCACCACGATCATATACCAACTTACGTAGATTTCACACACGTGTCCAGTCGTTGTACAGGAATAAAGCTGAGCCACGGAATAACAGGTTTATACAAGAGTGAGAAGTATTTTATTGATAATGAGGAATAATGTAACGCATGTCTTATTGTTCAACTTGCTTGTTTCTTAAACCATTTGGATTATATGTTAATGAGAAATAATGTGCCAGTCGCCACTGCCGATAAGAGACTCATTCGCAGCTCTCAGGAACCTTAGGTCTTAATTTTTCCTGCTACTTCAAGAGACCGGGTATAATACCCCCTTCAGCGAAGTTGCTCTGATGTCATTAAAGGGCTCTGGATCGAAGAAAATAAAGCTACTCTCTTTTAAATCCCTACGAGTTTAGCGCTTCCTCATGGAAATACTCAGAATAATAATCTCCTTCCCAGAAATTGCTGTTCCTCAGAGAGACAGAGATCTGCACTGTTCCACAATACCTTGAGGATTTGTTGCACTATCATTGAAAGTGTGATGCGGCTTCAAGTGACTATAATGAGACCGCTGAACCAGCCAGGAGGAAAAAATAAAAATGAAATAATATATATATATATATATATATATATATATATATATATATATATATATATATATATATATATATATATATATATATATATATATATATATATATATATATATATATTATATATATATATATATATATATATAATGTATATATAAAGACTCGGTGAGCCACTATGCGTGTTTTCCTCTCTGGGTAACAAATCTGAACGTGTGTATTACAAGTACCACAATCATAACATTTTCACATGTAGTCTCTCACGTCGACGAAAAACGCACGCCCGACCGAGTGATGTGGAGGAACAAACTAAAGGGATTACAGTGTATTTTAAAGCCATGTAGGAACCTCCATCTCTAGCCCATGGAAATCTAATCTACGTAATTTAATGCCCATATTTTTTTCCTGTAGATTGAGAAAGCTTAATCAGGTACTACCGATCCTAGGATATCGGAAAGTGTTTATTTTTTTTAGTTAAGTAAAAGAAACCTAACTCTAGATTTTAATACTGGAGACATTATTAACTCTCCACTTCTTCCAGTATTAAAAACAACTCTGTATTCGACTGATGAAGCCTGTTGCGCAGCTGAGACGTTTCGGCAGTCAAGATAACCATGTGTGCCTTATTCACCACCGGTACGACAGCGGTTGCTTAACTGCTGATAATCAGGACTGGTAAGACAGCAATTGCATAACTGCTGATACTCAGTTCTAGTAAAAGAGTGGTTGACTGGTCACTAATACCAAGCACCAGCAAGACTGGTTCCGTGATCACCGAGCGCATCATTATCTGTCGAAGACCCGAGTCAGGAGAGACTTCTGCTACTTGATAAAATATTTTCTATCACGTAAGATTCACTAACCTTGCAGTCGCTTTTTTATATACTGGCTTGCATAAAGAAGCAAGGGATAGTCAAAATTTGTACAGTATTCTCTATATATTTAGGAAAATAGATAGTCTCTCACTCAGTCTTATTGTAACAATCAGGGAATTGTTTGAGGCAGCCAACCTCTGTATATCACTTGTTTCTGTACCATTTCCAAGCATTCATCATTACTGGTAGTGATCACCTCCTCTACAAACACACACACATCACACTACACTCCAGGAGTGTCGTCCTCACACTACACTCCAGGAGTGTCGTCCTCACACTACACTCCAGGAGTGTCATCCTCACACTACACTCCAGGAGTGTCATCCTCACACTACACTCCAGAAGTGTCATCATCACACTACACTCCAGGAGTGTCGTCCTCACACTACACTCCAGGAGTGTCATCCTCACACTACACTCCAGGAGTGTCATCCTCACACTACACTCCAGGAGTGTCATCCTCACACTACACTCCAGGAGTGTCATCCTTACACTACACTCCAGGAGTGTCATCCTCACACTACACTCCAGAAGTGTCATCCTCACACTACACTCCAGGAGTGTCATCCTCACACTACACTCCAGGAGTGTCATCCTCACACTACACTCCAGGAGTGTCATCCTCACACTACACTCCAGAAGTGTCATCCTCACACTACACTCCAGGAGTGTCATCCTCACACTACGCTCCAGGAGTGTCATCCTCACACTACACTCCAGGAGTGTCGTCCTCACACTACACTCCAGGAGTGTCATCCTCACACTACACTCCAGGAGTGTCGTCCTCACACTACACTCCAGAAGTGTCATCCTCACACTACACTCCAGGAGTGTCATCCTCACACTACACTCCAGGAGTGTCATCCTCACACTACACTCCAGGAGTGTCGTCCTCACACTACACTCCAGGAGTGTTATCCTCACACTACACTCCAGGAGTGTCATCCTCACACTACACTCCAGGAGTGTCATCCTCACACTACACTCCAGGAGTGTCGTCCTCACACTACACTCCAGGAGTGTCATCCTCACACTACACTCCAGGAGTGTCGTCCTCACACTACACTCCAGGAGTGTCGTCCTCACACTACACTCCAGGAGTGTCGTCCTCACACTACACTCCAGGAGTGTCGTCCTCACACTACACTCCAGGAGTGTCGTCCTCACACTACACTCCAGGAGTGTCGTCCTCACACTACACTCCAGGAGTGTCGTCCTCACACTACACTCCAGGAGTGTCGTCCTCACACTACACTCCAGGAGTGTCGTCCTCACACTACACTCCAGGAGTGTCGTCCTCACACTACACTCCAGGAGTGTCGTCCTCACACTACACTCCAGGAGTGTCGTCCTCACACTACACTCCAGGAGTGTCGTCCTCACACTACACTCCAGGAGTGTCGTCCTCACACTACACTCCAGGAATGTCGTCCTCACACTACACTCCAGGAGTGTCGTCCTCACACTACACTCCAGGAGTGTCGTCCTCACACTACACTCCAGGAGTGTCGTCCTCACACTACACTCCAGGAGTGTCGTCCTCACACTACACTCCAGGAGTGTCGTCCTCACACTACACTCCAGGAGTGTCGTCCTCACACTACACTCCAGGAGTGTCATCCTCACACTACACTCCAGGAGTGTCGTCCTCACACTACACTCCAGGAGTGTCGTCCTCACACTACACTCCAGGAGTGTCGTCCTCACACTACACTCCAGGAGTGTCGTCCTCACACTACACTCCAGGAGTGTCGTCCTCACACTACACTCCAGGAGTGTCGTCCTCACACTACACTCCAGGAGTGTCGTCCTCACACTACACTCCAGGAGTGTCGTCCTCACACTACACTCCAGGAGTGTCGTCCTCACACTACACTCCAGGAGTGTCGTCCTCACACTACACTCCAGGAGTGTCGTCCTCACACTACACTCCAGGAGTGTCGTCCTCACACTACACTCCAGGAGTGTCGTCCTCACACTACACTCCAGGAGTGTCGTCCTCACACTACACTCCAGGAGTGTCGTCCTCACACTACACTCCAGGAGTGTCGTCCTCACACTACACTCCAGGAGTGTCGTCCTCACACTACACTCCAGGAGTGTCGTCCTCACACTACACTCCAGGAGTGTCGTCCTCACACTACACTCCAGGAGTGTCGTCCTCACACTACACTCCAGGAGTGTCGTCCTCACACTACACTCCAGGAGTGTCGTCCTCACACTACACTCCAGGAGTGTCGTCCTCACACTACACTCCAGGAGTGTCGTCCTCACACTACACTCCAGGAGTGTCGTCCTCACACTACACTCCAGGAGTGTCGTCCTCACACTACACTCCAGGAGTGTCGTCCTCACACTACACTCCAGGAGTGTCGTCCTCACACTACACTCCAGGAGTGTCGTCCTCACACTACACTCCAGGAGTGTCGTCCTCACACTACACTCCAGGAGTGTCATCCTCACACTACACTCCAGGAGTGTCGTCCTCACACTACACTCCAGGAGTGTCGTCCTCACACTACACTCCAGGAGTGTCGTCCTCACACTACACTCCAGGAGTGTCGTCCTCACACTACACTCCAGGAGTGTCATCCTCACACTACACTCCAGGAGTGTCGTCCTCACACTACACTCCAGGAGTGTCGTCCTCACACTACACTCCAGGAGTGTCGTCCTCACACTACACTCCAGGAGTGTCGTCCTCACACTACACTCCAGGAGTGTCATCCTCACACTACACTCCAGGAGTGTCGTCCTCACACTACACTCCAGGAGTGTCGTCCTCACACTACACTCCAGGAGTGTTGTCCTCACACTACACTCCAGGAGTGTCATCCTCACACTACACTCCAGGAGTGTCGTCCTCACACTACACTCCAGGAGTGTCGTCCTCACACTACACTCCAGGAGTGTCGTCCTCACACTACACTCCAGGAGTGTCGTCCTCACACTACACTCCAGGAGTGTCCTCACACTACACTCCAGGAGTGTCGTCCTCACACTACACTCCAGGAGTGTCGTCCTCACACTACACTCCAGGAGTGTCGTAATCACACTACACTCCAGGAGTGTCGTCCTCACACTACACTCCAGGAGAGTCATCCTCACACTATACTCCAGGAGTGTCGTCCTCACACTACACTCCAGGAGTGTCGTCCTCACACTACACTCCAGGAGTGTCATCCTCACACTACACTCCAGGAGTGTCGTATTCACACTACACTCCAGGAGTGTCGTCCTCACACTACACTCCAGGAGTGTCATCCTCACACTACACTCCAGGAGTGTCATCCTCACACTACACTCCAGGAGTGCCGTCCTCACACTACACTCCAGGAGTGTCATCCTCACACTACACTCCAGGAGTGTCATCCTCACACTACACTCCAGGAGTGTCATCCTCACACTACACTCCAGGAGTGTCGTCCTCACACTAAACTCCAGGAGTGTCATCCTCACACTACACTCCAGGAGTGTCGTCCTCACACTACACTCCAGGAGTGTCGTCCTCACACTACACTCCAGGAGTGTCATCCTCACACTACACTCCAGGAGTGTCGTCCTCACACTACACTCCAGGAGTGTCGTCCTCACACTACACTCCAGGAGTGTCATCCTCACACTACACTC
>NC_091322.1:5957400-5972400 GCF_038502225.1 Cherax quadricarinatus | reverse complement strand
CAGCAGCAGCAGCAGCAGCAGCAGCAGCAGCAGCAGCAGCAGCAGCAGCAGCAGCAGCCGTAGCACCCGCAGCAGCAGCAGCAGCAGCAGCCGCAGCAGCAGCAGCAACAGCAGCAGCAGCAGTAGCAGCAGCAGCAGCAGCAGCAGCAGCAGCAGCAGCAGCAGCAGCAGCAGCAGCAGTAGCAGCAGCAGCAGCAGCAGCCGTAGCACCCGCAGCAGCAGCAGCAGCAGCCGCAGCAGCAGCAGCAGCAGCAGCAGCAGCAGCAGCCGCAGCAGCATCAGCAGCAGTGGGACAGGATCCCTGGTGAGCTAGCACCAGGGATCCTTGTGCAAGAAATGGATGCAGTCCTACCACTCCTAGGTCTGTGCCAGAGGAACCAGGGTACTCTGCAAGTCACTAAGGACTCCAAATTAGCTTGGAAGATTGCAGATCGCCAGTAAGAATCATCACAAAACCAATGTTCTCATTCTCGCCTTGGACAACTGATAGTGCTTCATGAAACTGTATGAAGTTATAACTATTTAATGGTGTGTTCCTCAGGGATGGTCCAGAAAGAGCATGCGAAGAATCCAGCCTCCAGGGTAACGTACACGTCCAAACTGTAATTCTGGAGAGCAACCAGCATTTATGCATAGACAGACAAGGAAAACCTTGAACCCTCGATGGAGAAACGTCTATCCTCCTGGGCAGGGATGGCAATATTAGTCAGATTGCAAGGTGTGTGTAGGATTCGAAAAGAATGCGACAGATCGAACTCTTAACAGAAGAGGGCTTTTCTGCGTTCGTTGGACCCCCAACCACCGTAGAGGCTGGGGTCCAACGTACGTAACAGGAATGGTCTAGCTGAAAAACAGACCTGACAATCATATACTCTACATGCCTAGAGTGGCACAAGGAAGTAGCAGACGCCAGAGGTTATGGAAGTACACTTTCAAAATGCTATAAGCAAGAGGATTAGCCGACCCACCATCAGGTACACTTTCCTGATTAAAAAAAAAAATTAGCGCTGCTCTAGAAAGGAGATTTGCCACTCCCACCAGCACACATATTCAGCCATGCATAAGGCCGTAGTAAGCAGGAGGATTGGTCGCCCCACCTAGATACACCACACCAGAAAGAGTAACAATGACGTTAAAGCTGACTGCCCCAGCTGGAGCTGATGGTAGTTGCTGCTGCTGCTGCTGCTGCTTGCGGTTTTACAGATCCAGGTGGTGGTGGTGATGGTAATAGTTGCAGTGGTAGTACTTGCTGGAAAAGGTGGCTAATAAGGTGTTGGTAATTTTTGGAACAATGATCAATAAACCGTTTAGTTGTGGTTCTTAAGATATGTGAACCAGTTAAGTATGATTCAAGGGACTGACCAGTGAACCGGATCGGGGTGTGGTAGGCCTTTGACCTATGTTCATTGAATCTTGGTATAGTCCAAGAGACCTGGTCAATTAATCTGGTAATGGAAGCGAATCTGGGGACTATGACCAAAAAGTCTGGCAGTATTAATGGTAATAGGGACAATGATCAACGAACAAGTAGCTTTCGGTGTTAATGGCTCTAGGGACTGAATAATGAGCCAGGCACTATTGCTTTTACAGATTTCTACCCATGAAATGGGCAGGTAGGTTTTAAGAACAGTGCACCAAGTATTGATGGTGGAGACGTTAGACAGTAGAAGAAGCATATTTTCAAAAGGGCGACAGAAAGACCATTATTTAGTAACAGCTACAGTGAGAGTAAGAGGTAGGTGGAGTGCAAGAAGAACGTCACCAGTGTAAAATAAAATCAAATATTGGGAGAAGGAATGGTTGATGGAATGAGGTAAAAAAAGGTAGTAAGAAAAAAAAAAATTAGCATGCAAGAACCAATGTAAAAGTGATATATGGAGGGCGGAATATATATTGAGTAAAAGAGGACAAAAGAGTTATGAGAGGAGTGCAGAAGGAGAGTCAGTGAGTGGACGAGGTTTTATACACAAATTTTGCCGATTAAAATAAACTGAGATTAAAAAGTTAAAAAAACTAATGAATAAAAAGATTTAGCATTTAAAACAAAAGCGAGACATTAAATAGGGAGGTGGATATACTGCTAAATATTGATAAATAAAGTGAGGCAGTGATATGCATTGGGCAGGGAGGTACAACATTTTGTAGGAGTGAGAAAGAACCATATGCGAGAGTGGGGCAAGTGTGTGAGGCAGTAGATAGAATGAAAGAGATGGGAGTAAAGCAACTGGAATGGATGGGATCAATATGGAAATGTTAAAAGCGGGTGTGGGTATAGGTTAGGAGAAACTAGTGTACGTGATCAATATAAGAATGAAAGAAAGGAGGGTAGTTACGAAATGGCAAAGAACATGCATAGTTCCTTTGTATAAGAGAGAAAAAGGAATATAGACAAGGCATATGATATGGTGGATAAGGAAGCAATGCAGTAAATTTTGCAAATGTACGCAGTAGGCATTAAGTTAATAAAAACATTAACGGGCTTATGTAGATAATGAGGCTCAGGTTATGAATGTAGGAGGGAGATTACTTTCCAGGGATGTTAAATAGGGTTGTTAAAGAGGCGAACACTGAGGTGTAGGAGAAATGTGTTGGATTAACAAAATAAAAAAAATAACGATTCTGATACAAAATGGATTTGTTACAGTTGCTTTTTGCTGATGACACTGTTCTTTTGGGAGATTTTAATAAGATGTAAAAGTTGGGGAATTTGGAAGGATATGTAAAAGAAGGAAATTAAAAATGGGCATAGGAAAGAGTAAGGTGATTAGAGAAACATAAAATCAAGTCAATGAAATACTGGGTATCATATTTGAATGAGGGAGTATGAAGGAAGTGAATGTGTTCAGATATTCGGAAGTAGACTTGTCAGCGGATGGGTCTATGAAAGATGAGGTGAACCATAGAATTGATATCGACAAAAAAGGCAATGGCAACGGGAAGGCAATGTAGATATTATATTTAAAAGCAATGTGTGGTGTGAAAGTTGTGCAGAGAATTCGGAGCTTGGAGACTAGGTGTGGTGTTACCAAAGTAAAATTCAGAGGGCTGAGGGGGGGTCTTGAGGCGTAGAGCAAAATAAGATGACTAGGAAGGTGTATAAATCTGAGATGGAGGGAAGTATAGGTAAGGGTCATTCCAGAAAAGGTTAGAGGCTTTGAATGCCAGTGGCTTGGACTTCCAAAAGGCTTGTGGGAGCGCATTAAACAGGAAAGGAAAGTGGTTTTTAATGACTTGACGTGCTGTTGGAGTGCGTACGAAGGGATTCAGGGAAGCCAGCTTGTTGGAGTTGAGTCCTAGAGGGGGAAGTACAATGACTGCACTCTGATGGAGGGATGAGGATGTTGCAGTTCGGAGGGCCATCTTAACTCTGATCTCAGCACGCTTCTGGCAAGGCAGTGATTGATTAGGTGACGGTGAAAGTGTTACTTCATTTTCGGGTCACCCTACCTCGGTGGGAGACGGCCTGTGTATTAAAAAATAAAGAAGAAACAAGGAATGTTAAGTTTTGAGAACTGTATACAATCATTACTCACTTGAGCATTATGCAATCTCACCCTTTTAATAAGATCCGCACTACATCTGATTTGACCTCGCGTATTAGGAAGAGCTGAACTGAGCGTGGAGCGTGTTAGCACGACGAACTGCCAGCCAACACCGCCTTAAAATAGTTTAGCATTTATAACACTAGAGGGCCTACTTTCCCCCTCAGTCACGAGGCCGCTGGCCTGTTGCAATTCATTCCTCGCACCATGATTGACAAGCGTTCAGAATTGCACGCTACTTGTTTAATTTCTTCTCGACCAACTCATTACCAAACGAATCGCGGGCTTTCTCAGTTTTATTTGTAGGTAAATATAACCCAACCTAACCTAAATTAATCAGTTTTAATCAAAAGAAAGAAATTAAGATTTGAGAGAAATATCAGTCATCCAGCAAGACTCACTATGCAGTCATCCAGCAAGACTCACTGGGCAGTCATCCAGCAAGACTCGGTGGACAGTCATCCAGCAAGATTCGCTGGGCAGTCATCCAGCAAGATTTTGTCGTCGCGATTTAACTCACCCCTGTGATACCTTAATATACCTCTGATGGGTTTCGAGTTTTTTCCTACTCTCAAAACGCGGCTTGGGCCATCTTGTCTGGTGCTTGCAACCCGCTGGCCCACATATCCGTCACAACCTGGTTGATCCGGCACTTGAAGGGGGAAATTGTCACTCTTAAAGAATTTCATACTTGTCCTAGCAATGTTTCTGATATCTTCTTTAAAGATGTTAATAAGTTTGAGACCGTGGATGTTGATACAACGTTCTCTTATTGTGCCCACGGGGCCCCTGCCTTTCACTGGCTTTATTTTACACATTCTCATATATCTCTCACCCCAGTATGTTATGGCAGTGGTTTGGGACTAGGACTGAAGTACTTGCCATGTATATACCATCATGTATCTCTCTTCCGCCCCAGCGATAATATATTTAGGACTGAGGCTTTCTCAGTAATTTAAATGCTTTAATCGCTATATGCGGGCCTTAAATGATCTTTGAACCTGTCACAGTTCTGATATATCTCCGGTTCTGAGCGAAGTCTTCAACAACGAAGACTACTCTAGGCGAGAGAGCACAAGCGATTTGAAAAGTGCCACGATTTGCATTATTTCTCCTTGTCCTGAAAGTCCTCATTATCCTTCCCGTCATTTTCCTGACCATCGTGACATCTGCCTTCTTGTGTTCTTTCAAAGAAAGGTTAGCTGACCTTACACCCACAGCGGTCACCTGTTCCTTCCCTTCTATTTGGTTCATCACTAAAAATTTGAGGTTAATCAACATCCTCAAGAGGTCCAGGAGTTGTAATTCAACACCTTTCAAGAAGCCCAGTAGCTAAGTACTTCTCCTCTCCCTCCCTCCCTCCTCGGACCTTCTCCTTCATTTCTACACCTTCCTTCACAGTTCAAGTCTTTCCCTCTCCCACCCACTCAATACCTCTCCATATCTCTTAATCCCTTTTCCTCCACCTTAGCTCCTCTCTCTCTCTCTCTCTCTCTCTCTCTCTCTCTCTCTCTCTCTCTCTCTCTCTCTCTCCCTAAATCCTGGGTTGAGTCTCACCACAGTGTCTCTCAGAGTCCGTGTCCTTGTCGCTTAAACGTGGGGGGAAGGGAGGAGGGAAGGTCCTTGACACCAACACGTGAGAAGGTTCTTGACACCAACACGTGAGGAGGTTCTTGACACCTACACGTAGGGAGGTTCTTAGCACCAACACGTGAGGAGGTTCTTGACACCAACACGTGAGGAGGTTCTTGACACCTACGCGTGAGGAGGTTCTTGACACCTACACGTGGGGGCTTTTAGACACCAACACGGGGAGAAGTTTTGACACGTGGGGGGTTATTGACACCAACACGGGGGCGGTTCTTGATACCTACACGTGGGGCAGACTTGACACCTACAAGTGGAGAGGTTCTTGATACCAACACTTGGGGGGTTCTTGACATAAGTGGGGAGTTTTTCGAAACCTACACATGCGGGGTTCTTGGCACACGGGGGCGGTTCTTGAAAACTACACGTGGGGGAAGGGGGGTTTTTGACACCTACACGGGGGGGAGGGTTCTTGACACATACAAGGGGGTCTTGACACCTACACGGGGGGTTCTTGACACCTACACGGGGGGGGGTTCTTGACACCACGTGGGGAGTTCTTGACATCTACACTAGGAGGGATGACACCTACAATGGGGATTGTTCGTGACACACGTGGGGGGAGATTGACACCTGCACGAGGGGAGTTCTTAACACCTACACGGGGAGGGGTTTCTGCCACTCTCCAGGGGGTGGGAATTCTTGACACCTACAAGGGATTGAGAACTCCTGACAACTACAAGAGAGGGAAGGACTATTGACACCTACAAGGAAGGGGGACTATTGACACCTACAAGAGAGGGAGGGGGACTATTGACACCTACAAGAGAGAGAGGGGGACTATAGACACCTACAAGAGAGGGAGGGGAACTGTTGACACCTACAAGGAAGGGGGGACTATTCACGCCTACAGGGAAGGGGGGACTATTAACACCTACAAGGAAGGGGGGAATATTGACACCTACAAGGAAGGGGGACTATTGACACCTACAAATGGGGGGACTAGTGACACCTACAAGTGGGGGAGACTATTGACACCTACAGATGGTGGGAGGACTATTGGCACCTACAGGTAGAGATGGGGGGACAGACTACTGGCATATCAGTTCAAGTTTTTTTCACAGAATTTCACTGACAACATCAAAGTTGTTGTCAGTCCTCTACCTTGAGTGAACTCATCCATGTGTGTTTGTGGGTGTTGAGTCACCGTTCCTGAGGATCAGTTATCTCTGTGTTACCTTTGGATTGTTTCCAAAGTTCCTTTCAAGCATGTTTTTGCCTTATTTTTTTAATTCTACTCATTGCCTTCATATTGTTAGCAAAGAGTATAAGAGAGTAAATTCTCATTACCCTGGATCATTCTGTATCATGATCCTGTGTCTTGTGTTCCCGGGACACTCCCTGAGTCATTCTGTATCATGATCCTGTGTCTTGTGTTCCCGGGACACCCCCTGAGTCATTCTGTATCATGATCCTGTGTCTTGTGTTCCCAGGACACTCCCTGAGTCATTCTGTATCATGATCCTGTGTCTTGTGTTCCCGGGACACTCCCTGAGTCATTCTGTATCATGATCCTGTGTCTTGTGTTCCCGGGACTCTCCCTGAGTCATTCTGTATCATGATCCTGTGTCTTGTGTTCCAAGGACACTCCCTGAATCATTCTGTATCATGAGCCTGTGTCTTGTGTTCCCAGGACACTCCCTGGATCATTCTGTATCATGATCCTGTGTCTTGTGTTCCCGGGACACTCCCTGAGTCATTCTGTATCATGATCCTGTGTCTTGTGTTCCCGGGACACTCCCTGAGTCATTCTGTATCATGATCCTGTGTCTTGTGTTCCCAGGACACTCCCTGGATCATTCTGTATCATGATCCTGTGTCTTGTGTTCCCAGGACACTCCCTGGATCATTCTGTATCATGATCCTGTGTCTTGTGTTCCCAGGACACTCCCTGAGTCATTCTGCATCATGAGCCTGTGTCTTGTGTTCCCAGGACACTCCCTGAGTCATTCTGTATCATGATCCTGTGTCTTGTGTTCCCAAGACACTCCCTGGATCATTCTGTATCATGATCCTGTGTCTTGTGTTCCCAGGACACACCCTGGATCATTCTGTATCATGATCCTGTGTCTTGTGTTCCCAGGACACTCCCTGGATCATTCTGTATCATGATCCTGTGTCTTGTGTTCCCGGGACACTCCCTGGATCATTCTGTATCATGATCCTGTGTCTTGTGTTCCCGGGACACTCCCTAGATCATTCTGTATCATGATCCTGTGTCTTGTGTTCCCGGGACACTCCCTGAGTCATTCTGTATCATGATCCTGTGTCTTGTGTTCCCGGGACACTCCCTGAGTCATTCTGTATCATGATCCTGTGTCTTGTGTTCCCAGGACACTCCCTGAGTCATTCTGTATCATGATCCTGTGTCTTGTGTTCCCAGGACACTCCCTGAGTCATTCTGTATCATGATCCTGTGTCTTGTGTTCCCGGGACACTCCCTGGATCATTCTGTATCATGATCCTGTGTCTTGTGTTCCCAGGACACTCCCTGAGTCATTCTGTATCATGATCCTGTGTCTTGTGTTCCCAGGACACTCCCTGGATCATTCTGTATCATGATCCTGTGTCTTGTGTTCCCAGGACACTCCCTGGATCATTCTGTATCATGATCCTGTGTCTTGTGTTCCAAGGACACTCCCTGAATCATTCTGTATCATGAGCCTGTGTCTTGTGTTCCCAGGAC
The DNA here is from genome assembly GCF_038502225.1 of Cherax quadricarinatus. Taxonomy (NCBI): domain Eukaryota; kingdom Metazoa; phylum Arthropoda; class Malacostraca; order Decapoda; family Parastacidae; genus Cherax; species Cherax quadricarinatus. The sequence goes on along the minus strand of NC_091322.1, from coordinate 5,964,525 downwards.
ACTCCCTGGATCATTCTGTATCATGATCCTGTGTCTTGTGTTCCCGGGACACTCCCTGAGTCATTCTGTATCATGATCCTGTGTCTTGTGTTCCCGGGACACTCCCTGAGTCATTCTGTATCATGATCCTGTGTCTTGTGTTCCCAGGACACTCCCTGGATCATTCTGTATCATGATCCTGTGTCTTGTGTTCCCAGGACACTCCCTGGATCATTCTGTATCATGATCCTGTGTCTTGTGTTCCCAGGACACTCCCTGAGTCATTCTGCATCATGAGCCTGTGTCTTGTGTTCCCAGGACACTCCCTGAGTCATTCTGTATCATGATCCTGTGTCTTGTGTTCCCAGGACACTCCCTGGATCATTCTGTATCATGATCCTGTGTCTTGTGTTCCCAGGACACTCCCTGGATCATTCTGTATCATGATCCTGTGTCTTGTGTTCCCAGGACACTCCCTGGATCATTCTGTATCATGATCCTGTGTCTTGTGTTCCCGGGACACTCCCTGGATCATTCTGTATCATGATCCTGTGTCTTGTGTTCCCGGGACACTCCCTAGATCATTCTGTATCATGATCCTGTGTCTTGTGTTCCCAGGACACTCCCTGGATCATTCTGTATCATGATCCTGTGTCTTGTGTTCCCGGGACACTCCCTGAGTCATTCTGTATCATGATCCTGTGTCTTGTGTTCCCAGGACACTCCCTGAGTCATTCTGTATCATGATCCTGTGTCTTGTGTTCCCAGGACACTCCCTGAGTCATTCTGTATCATGATCCTGTGTCTTGTGTTCCCAGGACACTCCCTGAGTCATTCTGTATAATGATCCTGTGTCTTGTGTTCCCGGGACACTCCCTGGATCATTCTGTATCATGATCCTGTGTCTTGTGTTCCCAGGACACTCCCTGAGTCATTCTGTATCATGATCCTGTGTCTTGTGTTCCCAGGACACTCCCTGGATCATTCTGTATCATGATCCTGTGTCTTGTGTTCCCAGGACACTCCCTGGATCATTCTGTATCATGATCCTGTGTCTTGTGTTCCCAGAACACTCCCTGAGTCATTCTGTATCATGGTCCTGTGTCTTGTGTTCCCAGGACACTCCCTGAGTCATTCTGTATCATGATCCTGTGTCTTGTGTTCCCGGGACACTCCCTGCGTCATTCTGTATCATGATCCTGTGTCTTGTGTTCCCGGGACACTCCCTGGATCATTCTGTATCATGATCCTGTGTCTTGTGTTCCCGGGACACTCCCTGAGCCATTCTGTATCATGATCCTGTGTCTTGTGTTCCCGGGACACTCCCTGAGTCATTCTGTATCATTATCCTGTGTCTTGTGTTCCCGGGACACTCCCTGGATCATTCTGTATCATGATCCTGTGTCTTGTGTTCCCAGGACACTCCCTGAGTCATTCTGTATCATGATCCTGTGTCTTGTGTTCCCGGGACACTCCCTGCATCATTCTGTATCATGATCCTGTCTTGTGTTCCCGGGACACTCCCTGAGTCATTCCGTATCATGATCCTGTGTCTTGTGTTCCCAGGACACTCCCTGAGTCATTCTGCATCATGATCCTGTGTCTTGTGTTCCCAGGACACTCCCTGAGTCATTCTGTATCATGATCCTGTGTCTTGTGTTCCCGGGACACTCTCTGAGTCATTCTGTATCATGATCCTGTGTCTTGTGTTCCCAGGACACTCCCTGAGTCATTCTGTATCATGATCCTGTGTCTTGTGTTCCCAGGACACTCCCTGGATAATTCTGTATCATGATCCTGTGTCTTGTGTTCCCAGGACACTCCCTGGATCATTCTGTATCATGATCCTGTGTCTTGTGTTCCCGGGACACTCACTGGATCATTCTGTATCATGATCCTGTGTCTTGTGTTCCCAGGACACTCCCTGGATCATTCTGTATCATGATCCTGTGTCTTGTGTACCCGGGACACTCCCTGAGTCATTCTGTATCATGATCCTGTGTCTTGTGTTCCCGGGACACTCCCTGGATCATTCTGTATCATGATCCTGTGTCTTGTGTTCCCGGGACACTCCCTGAGTCATTCTGTATCATGATCCTGTGTCGTGTGTTCCCTGGACATTCCCTGAGTCATTCTGTATCATGATCCTGTGTCTTGTGTTCCCAGGACACTCCCTGAGTCATTCTGTATCATGATCCTGTGTCTTGTGTTCCCAGGACACTCCCTGAGTCATTCTGTATCATGATCCTGTGTCTTCTGTTCCCAGGACACTCCCTGGATCATTCTGTATCATGATCCTGTGTCTTGTGTTCCCAGGACACTCCCTGGATCATTCTGTATCATGATCCTGTGTCTTGTGTTCCCAGGACACTCCCTGGATCATTCTGTATCATGATCCTGTGTCTTGTGTTCCCAGGACACTCCCTGGATCATTCTGTATCATGATCCTGTGTTTTGTGTTCCCAGGACACTCCCTGAGTCATTCTGTATCATGATCCTGTGTCTTGTGTTCATATGACACTCCCTGAGTCATTCTGTATCATGATCCTGTGTCTTGTGTTCCCGGGACACTCCCTGGATCATTCTGTATCATGATCCTGTGTCTTGTGTTCCCAGGACACTCCCTGGATCATTCTGTATCATGATCCTGTGTCTTGTGTTCCCGGGACACTCCCTGAGTCATTCTGCATCATGATCCTGTGTCTTGTGTTCCCAGGACACTCCCTGGATCATTCTGTATCATGATCCTGTGTCTTGTGTTCCCGGGACACTCACTGAGTCATTCTGTAACATTATCCTGTGTCTTGTGTTCCCAGGACACTCCCTGGATAATTCTGTATCATGATCCTGTGTCTTGTGTTCCCAGGACACTCCCTGGATCATTCTGTATCATGATCCTGTGTCTTGTGTTCCCTGGACACTCCCTGAGTCATTCTGTATCATGATCCTGTGTCTTGTGTTCCCAGGACACTCCCTGAGTCATTCTGTATCATGATCCTGTGTCTTGTGTTCCCGGGACACTCCCTGGATCATTCTGTATCATGATCCTGTGTCTTGTGTTCCCAGGACACTCCCTGGATCATTCTGTATCATGATCCTGTGTCTTGTGTTCCCGGGACACTCCCTGAGTCATTCTGCATCATGATCCTGTGTCTTGTGTTCCCGGGACACTCCCTGAGTCATTCTGTATCATGATCCTGTGTCTTGTGTTCCCGGGACACTCCCTGGATCATTCTGTATCATGATCCTGTGTCTTGTGTTCCCAGGACACTCCCTGAGTCATTCTGTATCATGATCTTGTGTCTTGTGTTCCCGGGACACTCCCTGGATCATTCTGTATCATGATCCTGTGTCTTGTGTTCCCGGGACACTCCCTGAGTCATTCTGTATCATGATCCTGTGTCTTGTGTTCCCGGGACTCTCCCTGAGTCATTCTGTATCATGATCCTGTGTCTTGTGTTCCCGGGACTCTCCCTGAGTCATTCTGTATCATGATCCTGTGTCTTGTGTTCCCAGGACACTCCCTGGATCATTCTGTATCATGAGCCTGTGTCTTGTGTTCCCGGGACACTCCCTGGATCATTCTGTATCATGATCCTGTGTCTTGTGTTCCCGGGACACTTCCTGAGTCATTCTGTATCATGATCCTATGTCTTGTGTTCCCGGGACACTCCCTGAGTCATTCTGTATCATGATCCTGTGTCTTGTGTTCCCAGGACACTCCCTGAGTCATTCTGTATCATGATCCTGTGTCTTGTGTTCCCAGGACACTCCCTGAGTCATTCTGTATCACGATCCTGTGTCTTGTGTTCCCAGGACACTCCCTGAGTCATTCTGTATCATGATGCTGTGTCTTGTGTTCCCGGGACACTCCCTGGATCATTCTGTATCATGATCCTGTGTCTTGTGTTCCCAGGACACTCCCTGAGTCATTCTGTATCATGATCCTGTGTCTTGTGTTCCCAGGACACTCCCTGAGTCATTCATATACTCATTAACTTTATCCTGCACACTCTTGAAGTCTGTGGGTACAAAGTCAATAACACTTTACACACCGTTTGTGTTTATTGCATATCTTCGTTAATGTATCTGAGAGAGAGAGAGAGAGAGAGAGAGAGAGAGAGAGAGAGAGAGAGAGAGAGAGACAGAAACATGGTGAGAGAGAATCATGTGTATGAGCGTGAATGAGAGAGAGAATCATGTGTATGAGTATGAATGAGAGAATCATATGTATAAGCGAAAATGAGAGAGAGAGAGTGAGAAAGAGAGAGTGTACTCGCCTATTTGTACTCACCAGTTTGTGGTTGCGGGGGTTGATTCATAGCTCCTGACCCAGCCTCTTCACTGATTGCTACAAGGTCCTCCCTCTCCCTGCTCCATGAGCTTTGTCAAACCTCGTCTTAAACTACATATGGGTCCCGCCTCCACTACGTCACTTTCTCAGCTATTCCACTGCCTGACAACTCTATGACTGAAGAAATACTTCCTAACATCCGTTTGACTCATCTGAGTCTTCAACTTCCAATTGTGTGTGTGTGTGTACTCACCTATTTGTACTCACCTATTTGTGGTTGCAGGGGCCGAGTCACAGCTCCTGGCCCCGCCTCTTCGCTGATTGCTACTAGGTCCTCTCTCTCCCTGCCCCATGAGCTCTATCATACCTCGCCTTAAAACTATGTATGGTTCCCGCCTCCACTACGTCACTTTCTAGGCTATTCCACGGCCTGACTACTCTATGACTGAAGAAATACTTCCTAACATCCCTTTGATTCATCTGAGTCTTCAACTTCCAATTGTGACCTCTTGTGTCTGTGTCCCATCTCTGGAACATCCCGTCTTTGTCCACCTTGTCTATTCCGCGCAGTATTTTATATGTCGTTATCATGTCTCCCTTGACCCTCCTGTCCTCCAGTGTCGTCAGGCCGATTTCCCTCAACCTTTCTTCGTAGGACAATCCCCGTAGCTCTGGGACTAGTCTTGTTGCAAACCTTTGCACTTTCTCTAATTTCTTGACGTGCTTGACTAGGTGTGGATTCCAAACTGGTGCTGCATACTCCAGTATGGGCCTGACGTAAATGGTATACAGAGTCTTAAACGAATCCTTACTGAGGTATCGGAACGCTATCCGTAGGTTTGCCAGGCGCCCGTATGCTGCAGCAGTTATCTGATTGATGTGCGCCTCAGAAGATATGCTCGGTGTTATACTCACCCCCAGATCTTTTTCCTTGAGTGAGGTTTGCAGTCTTTGGCCATCTAAACTATATTGTGTCCGCGGTCTTCTTTGCCCTTCCTCAATCTTCATGACTTTGCATTTGGCAGGGTTAAATTCAAGGAGCCAGTTGCTGGACCAGGCTTGTAGCCTGTCCAGGTCTCTTTGTAGTCCTGCCTGATCCTCATCCGATTTGATTCTTCTCATTAACTTCGCATCATCTGCAAACAAGGACACTTCTGAGTCTATCCCTTCCGTTATGTCGTTCACATATACCAAGAACAGCACAGGTCCTAGGACCGACCCCTGTGGAACCCCGCTTGACACTGGCGCCCACTCTGACACCTCGTCGCGTACCATGACTCGTTGTTGCCTCCCTGTCAGATATTCTCTGATCCATTGCAGTGCCTTTCCTGTTATGTGTGCCTGATCCTCTAGCTTTTGCAGTAACCTCTTGTGAGGAACTGTGTCGAAGGCCTTCTTGCAGTCCAAAAATATGCAGTCGATCCACCCCTCTCTCTCTTGTCTTACTTCTGTCACCTTGTCATAAAACTCTAGTAGGTTTGTGACACAGGATTTTCCTTCCCTGAAACCGTGCTGGTTGTCAATTATACACTTGTTTCTTTCCAGGTGCCCCACCACTCTCCTCCTGATGATCTCCATGACCTTGCATACTATACACGTTAGTGATACAGGTCTGTAGTTTAGTGTCTCATGTCTGTCTCCCTTTTTAAAAATTGGGACTACATTTGCCATTTTCCATACCTCAGGGAGTTGCCCAGTTTCAAATGATGTGTTGAAGATCTTTGTTAATGGCTCACACAATATCTCTGCTCCCTCTTTAAGGACCCATGGAGAGATGTTGTCTGGTCCCACCGCCTTTGAGGTGTCAAGTTCGCATAGCAGCTTCTTCACCTCCTCCTTGGTTATATGTACCTCATCCAGCACTTGCTGGTGTGCCCCCCTGTTCTGATTTCCTGGAGTCCTACTGGTTTCCACTGTAAATACCTCTTTAAATCTTGTGTTGAGCTCCTGACATACCTCTTGGTCGTTTCTTGTGAATTCCCCATCACCCTTCCTCAGTCTGATTACCTGGTCCTTGACTGTTGTTTTCCTCCTGATGTGGCTGTACAACAGCTTCGGGTCAGTCTTTACTTTTGATGCTATGTCATTTTCATATTGTCTCTGAGCCTCCCTTCTTATCTGTGCATATTCGTTTCTGGCTCTTCGGCTGATTTCTTTATTTTCCTGAGTTCTCTGTCTTCTGTACCTTTTCCATTCTCTAGTACACCTAGTTTTTGCCTCCCTACACCTTTGGGTGAACCAAGGACTCGTTCTGTTCTTCCCATTATTTCTGTTTCCCTTGGGAACAAACCTCTCCTCTGCCTCCTGGCCCCGCCTCTTCACTGGTTGCTACTAGGTCACTCACCCTGAACCGTGAGCTTTATCATACCTCTGCTTAAAGCTATGTATGGATCCTGCCTCCACTACATCGCTTCCCAAACTATTCCACTTCCTGACTACTCTGTGGCTGAAGAAATACTTCCTAACATCCCTGTGATTCATCTGTGTCTTCAACTTCCAACTGTGTCCCCTTGTTGTTGTGTCCCATCTCTGGAACATCCTGTCTTTGTCCACCTTGTCAATTCCTCTCAGTATTTTGTATGTCGTTATCATGCCCCTCCTATCTCTCCTGTCCTCCAGTGTCGTCAGGTTAATTTCCCTTAACCTCTCCTCGTAGGACATACATCTTAGCTCTGAGACTAGTCTTGTTGCAAACCTTTGCACTTTCTCTAGTTTCTTTACGTGCTTGGCTAGGTGTGGGTTCCAAACTGGTGCCGCATACTCCAATATGGGCCTAACGTACACGGTGTACAGGGTCCTGAACGATTCCTTATTAAGATGTCGGAATGCTGTTCTGAGGTTTGCTAGGCGCC
>NC_091322.1:5947400-5954900 GCF_038502225.1 Cherax quadricarinatus | reverse complement strand
TCCCTGAGCCGTGAGCTTTATCATACCTCTGTTTAAAGCTATGTATGGATCCTGCCTCCACTACATCGCTTCCCAAACTATTCCACTTACTGACTACTCTGTGGCTGAAGAAATACTTCCTAACATCCCTGTGATTCATCTGTGTCTTCAGCTTCCAACTGTGTCCCCTTGTTACTGTGTCCAATCTCTGGAACATCCTGTCTTTGTCCACCTTGTCAATTCCTCTCAGTATTTTGTATGTCGTTATCATGTCCCCCCTATCTCTCCTGTCCTCCAGTGTCGTCAGGTTGATTTCCCTTAACCTCTCCTCGCAGGACATACCTCTTAGCTCTGGGACTAGTCTTGTTGCAAACCTTTGCACTTTCTCTAGTTTCTTCACGTGCTTGGCTAGGTGTGGGTTCCAAACTGGTGCCGCATACTCCAATATGGGCCTAACGTACACGGTGTACAGGGTCCTGAATGATTCCTTATTAAGATGTCGGAATACTGTTCTGAGGTTTGCTAGGCGCCCATATGCTGCAGCAGTTATTTGGTTGATGTGCGCTTCAGGAGATGTGCCGGTGTTATACTCACCCCAAGATCTCTTTCCTTGGGTGAGGTTTGTAGTCTCTGGCCCCCTAGACTGTACTCCGTCTGCGGTCTTCTTTGCCCTTCCCCAATCTTCATGACTTTGCACTTGGTGGGATTGAACTCCAGGAGCCAATTGTGTGTGTATGTATGTATGTGTGTGTGTGTGTGTGTGTGTGTGTGTTACCATTTGGTCCTAGGCACATGTGGATTAGACACTAGGCCTGTTGTATGTGCATGCGTGTGTTCGTGTGTGTGTGTGTGTGTGTGTGTCTGTGTGTGTGTGTGTGTGTGTGTGTGTGTGTGTGTGTGTGTGTGTGTGTGTGTGTGTGTGTGTGTCTGTGTGTGTGTGTGTGTGTGTGTGTGTGTGTGTGTGTGTGTGTGTGTGTGTACTCACCTAGTTGTACTCACCTAGTTGAGGTTGCGGGGGTCGAGTCCGAGCTCCTGGCCCCGCCTCTTCACTGATCGCTACTAGGTCACTCTCCCCGAGCCGTGAGCTTTATCATACCTCTGCTTAAAGCTATGTATGGATCCTGCCTCCACTACATCGCTTCCCAAACTATTCCACTTACTGACTACTCTGTGGCTGAAGAAATACTTCCTAACATCCCTGTGATTCATCTGTGTCTTTAGCTTCCAACTGTGTCCCCTTGTTACTGTGTCCAATCTCTGGAACATCCTGTCTTTGTCCACCTTGTCAATTCCCCTCAGTATTTTGTATGTCGTTATCATGTCCCCCCTATCTCTCCTGTCCTCCAGTGTCGTCAGGTTGATTTCCCTTAACCTCTCCTCGTAGGACATACCTCTTAGCTCTGGGACTAGTCTTGTTGCAAACCTTTGCACTTTCTCTAGTTTCTTTACGTGCTTGGCTAGGTGTGGGTTCCAAACTGGTGCCGCATACTCCAATATGGGCCTAACGTATACGGTGTACAGGGTCCTGAACGATTCCTTATTAAGATGTCGGAATGCTGTTCTGAGGTTTGCTAGGCGCCCATATGCTGCAGCAGTTATTTGGTTGATGTGCGCTTCAGGAGATGTGCCTGGTGTTATACTCACCCCAAGATCTTTTTCCTTGAGTGAGGTTTGTAGTCTCTGACCCCCTAGACTGTACTCCGTCTGCGGCCTTCTTTGCCCTTCCCCAATCTTCATGACTTTGCACTTGGTGGGATTGAACTCCAGGAGCCAATTGCTGGACCAGGTCTGCAGCCTGTCCAGATCCCTTTGTAGTTCTGCCTGGTCTTCGATCGAGTGTATTCTTCTCATCAACTTCACGTCATCTGCAAACAGGGACACCTCAGAGTCTATTCCTTCCGTCATGTCGTTCACAAATACCAGGAACAGCACTGGTCCTAGGACTGACCCCTGCGGGACCCCGCTGGTCACAGGTGCCCACTCTGACACCTCGCCACGTGTGTGTGTGTGTCTGTGTGTGTGTGTCTGTGTGTGTGTGTCTGTGTGTGTGTGTGTGTGTGTGTGTGTGTGTGTGTGTGTGTGTGTGTGTGTGTGTGTGTGTGTGTGTGTGTGTGTGTGTGTGTGTGTGTGTGTAAAATAATGCAATATATATTCAGCCTTTTTTGAAATACACTCCACAATTATGTAAATATATCAAGAGACCCACAGTGTAAGTAGGTCAATTTGCATACCCAGCAGCTTCCTCACCCCGGGATACAACACACTTAATGATGCTTAATAACAAACAAAGTGCACTATTTTACACACACACACACACACACACACACACACACACACACACACATACACACATATATATATATATATATATATATATATATATATATATATATATATATATATATATATATATATATATATATATATATATATATATATATCTATATCTGTATCTATCTATCTATCTATCTATCTATCTATATATATATATATATATATATATATATATATATATATATATATATATATATATATATACTGTATATATATAACTTTTTCTCTTTTTATTCCCTTCTTTTTTGTGCTAACAAAATAGCTAGTATAAATGGTGCGACGGGTGAGACAAGCCCATCCAGCATCTTTCTGAAATGGGAGAGGGATCAGGAGGGGTATGGAACAGGGAGGAGAATGGAGCAGGGAGGAAGAGGGAACGAGGGGTTTGGAGCACGATGCAAGACGGAGCAGGGAGGTGAAAACAGGGAATGGAAGGGACCTGGTAGTGGAGGAGCAGGGAGCTGACGAGAGCAGAGAAGGGAGGGGGTTTAGGGAACATTGCATGGGAGGGAACGGGGAGGTAATGAGAGCAGAGCAGAGAAGATGATAGGGAGCATTGTATGGGAGGGAATGGAGAGATGATGATGGGAAGGCAAAGGTTAGAGGGATGGAGTAGATATCTAGAAGGAAAGGAGAGCATAAAGTGGGAGGGAGCAGAAAGGGGAAGGGAACAAGGAACAGGAAGCAGGAGCAGGAAGGGAAAATCAGCAGAGAAAAAGAGCAAGGAGAGGCAGTAGGGAGGGAGAGAGAGCAGGGAGAAGCAGAAAAAGAGCAAGGAGAGGCAGCAGGGAGGGAGAGGGAGCAGAGAGAAGCAGGAAAAGAGTGGGAGTAAAAAGGGAGGAGCAGGGACAGAGTGGGAGTAAATAGGGAGGAGCAGGGAGGGACGGGGAACATGAAAGGAAAGGCAGCAGAGACAAAAAAGAGGGTAGGGAAGGAAAGGGAGCAGGGAGAGAAGATGGCCTCTACTTCTCCAAAACGCTTCATTTTGCATTTGTTTGCAACAGTCTGTTGAGGCGCCTCTGGAGTTTATTACTGCTCTATCCTGCTCCTATTTTTCTCATTTATTTTATATCGCCAGTAAGCAGTTACACAATCTTCTCTGGTATGCCATTCAAATATAGGAAGAACAATAGTGGTCCTGACACTGATCCTTGAGGATCCTAACTCGTTACTTGCTCCCTTTCCGAGGTTTCATCCCTTACTGCTGCCGTCTTCTGCCGTTTAGGTGCTCGACCTACTGAAGCATCCTGCCTATAACCCCGCTTGTTCTTTCTGGTATTGCATCAAATGCATTTTTACAGTCCAACAAAATGTGATTCACCCAATCCTGTCTTGTTTTATCTCTATGACTCTATCATAGAATTACAGAAAATTAGAAAGACAGAGCTTTTTTTTTATCCCTAAACCCGTACTGATTTTACGAAAAGAATTTTCTTCTTAAAGTTCCCAATATCCCTTTTCTTTATATTCTTCTCAGTAACTTTTGACAGGATGGATGTTAGAGATTCTGGCCTGTAATTTGGAGCATCTTGTCTCCTTTATATAAATAGGGACCACATTTTCCTTTTTGCCAGTTTTGTGGCAGCTGTCCAGATTGGAGAGACTGGTTGAACATTTTTTCCAATGGGTCATATAGATGTCTCGCCCCGTCTGTCAGCACCCATGGAAATTTGTCATCTGGTCATATTGCTTTTGGTATATCCATTTCATGTATTTTCATCACTTCTTTTGTTGTGTTGATACTCACCAGGATCAGTTGGTCTTTTCTGACAGTAATGATTTCCGGAAGCTCTCCACTTCTGTGAAGACTTCTTTGAGTCTTTTGCTAATCACTTCACATATTTCTAGTCTCTGTCATTCTCTACCAGCGTCCCGTCCTTCCTTCACAGCTTTACCACTTGTTCCTTCACAGTCCTCTTTTTCCTTATGTGGCTGTGGAGTAACTTTGGTTCAATTTTCGCCTTAGATACTGTATAATTTTCAGTCTCTCTTCTTGCATATTCGTTTCTTGCTGTCTCGCTTATTTCTCGGTTTCTTGCATTTAGATTTTTCCCTATATTTTCTCCAAGCCCACTTGCTCCTCTCCTCGGCCTCTCTGCATTCTTGACCACAGGCTGTTATTTCCTGCTTCTTTTCTTCCTGCTTGGCATGAATCTCTGCTCTGTGTCTTGGTACGCTGACGATTACCTCCATTATTCCTTATACATTTCTGCCTTCTACTTCTCTTTCCAATACCACTTCGCTCAGAAAAAGTCTTATGTCATCATAGTCCCCACTTCTGTACTCCTTTTTCCTATTACATTTTGCCTTCCTCTCTCTCTCTCTCTCTCTCTCTCTCTCTCTCTCTCTCTCTCTCTCTCTCTCTCTCTCTCTCTCTCTCTCTCTCTCTCTCGCTCTCTCTCTCTCTCTCTCTCTCTCTCTCTCTCTCTCTCTCTCTCTCTCTCTCTCTCTCTCTCTCTCTCTCTCTCTCTTTCTCTCTCGTGTGTGTGTATGTTAGTTACTTACCTTGGTTCATTGACCAATCACAGGCAAGCCCGCCAAAGCTGAAGCAACGTGGGTCACTTGTCGTAAGCATTGGCAGACTTGCCTACCTGCTGGTCGAGTATGGTGCACTCTCTTGGGCTTCTGCTTTGCCATCTGTCACCGTGGTGTACACTTATTATTCTATCTGTACATACTGTACATAGTGTACATACCTGTATATAGGGGTGAAGGCAAAATATACATTATAGTCTACTGCTGAGTTTTGTTTGCTCCAATTCCCATCATGACCAGGTATCACAAGCCATTCTTGACCTGTGTTCGTAATAGTACCAGAGAAGCCTACCCGAGAATAGTCTGTGAGAAAGCTGGGGTTGAGAAACACTTGCTTAACATGTCTCTGAAAGCCTATTTAAGTGCCTCTCTACGGTCAAAGACACACTACTTAAGGCGACAGTAAACATTAAACAGAATCTACGATTATAAATTATTTCTTAATAAACGCATTGCTAGAGACAGACTTTGAAAAGAGATGAGGTCAGATAATAGTGGGTAGCGTAATGTTGCTGAATCTTAAGTGTAAAAGAGAGAGAGAGAGAGAGAGAGAAAGATAGAGCCAGCTAACAGACACAGTATCTTGTGACTACAAAACTGTGTCCGGCTTTACAGATGCAAGAACTCCATCCTGAATATAGTATTATTAAAGTGACAATACTTCTGGCTGCCACGCTACTCACCCCAGGCACTTATTATCCTCCGCTACCCACCCCAGGCACTTGTTATCCTCCGCTACCCACCCCAGGCACTTGTTATCCTCCGCTACCCACCCCAGGCACTTGTTATCCTCCGCTACCCACCCCAGGCACTTGTTATCCTCCGCTACCCATCCCAGGCACTTGTTATCCTCCGCTACCCACCCCAGGCACTTATTATCCTCCGCTACCCACCCCAGGCACTTGTTATCCTCCACTACCCACCCCAGGCACTTGTTATCCTCCGCTACCCACCCCAGGCACTTGTTATCCTCCGCTACCCACCCCAGGCACTTGTTATCCTCCGCTACCCACCCCAGGCACTTGTTATCCTCCGCTACCCACCCCAGGCACTTGTTATCCTCCGCTACCCACCCCAGGCACTTATTATCCTCCGCTACCCACCCCAGGCACTTGTTATCCTCCGCTACCCACCCCAGGCACTTGTTATCCTCCGCTACCCACCCCAGGCACTTGTTATCCTCCGCTACCCACCCCAGGCACTTATTATCCTCCGCTACCCACCCCAGGCACTTGTTATCCTCCGCTACCCACCCCAGGCACTTATTATCCTCCGCTACCCACCCCAGGCACTTGTTATCCTCCGCTACCCACCCCAGGCACTTGTTATCCTCCGCTACCCACTCCAGGCACTTGTTATCCTCCGCTACCCACCACAGGCACTTGTTATCCTCCGCTACCCACTCCAGGCACTTGTTATCCTCCGCTACCCACTCCAGGCACTTGTTATCTTCCGCTACCCACCCCAGGCACTTGTCATCCTCCGCTACCCACCCCATGCACTTGTTATCCTCCGCTACCCACCCCAGGCACTTGTTATCCTCCGCTACCCACCCCAGGCACTTGATATCCTCCGCTACCCACCCCAGGCACTTGTTATTCTCCGCTACCCACCCCAGGCACTTGTTATCCACCGCTACCCACTCGAGGCACTTCTTATCCTCCGCTACCCACTCCAGGCACTTGATATCCTCCGCTACCCACTCCAGGCACTTGTTATCCTCCGCTACCCACCCCAGGCACTTGTTATCCTCCGCTACCCACCCCAGGCACTTGTCATCCTCCGCCACCCACCCCATGCACTTGTTATCCTCCGCTACCCACCCCAGGCACTTGTTATCCTCCGCTACCCACCCCAGGCACTTGTTATCCTCCGCTACCCACCCCAGGCACTTGTTATCCTCCGCTAGCCACCCCAGGCACTTGTTATCCTCCGCTACCCACCCCAGGCACTTGTTATCCTCCGCTAGCCACCCCAGGCACTTGTTATCCTCCGCTACCCACCCCAGGCACTTGTTATCCTCCGCTACCCACCCCAGGCACTTGTTATCCTCCGCTACCCACTCCAGGCACTTGTTATCCTCCGCTACCCACTCGAGGCACTTGTTATCCTCCGCTACCCACTCCAGGCACTTGTTATCCTCCGCTACCTACTCGAGGCACTTGTTATCCTCCGCTACCCACCCCAGGCACTTGTTATCCTCCGCTACCCACTCGAGGCACTTGTTATCCTCCGCTACCCACTCGAGGCACTTGTTATCCTCCGCTACCCACTCGAGGCACTTGTTATCCTCCGCTACCCACTCGAGGCACTTGTTATCCTCCGCTACCCACTCGAGGCACTTGTTATCCTCCGCTACCCACTCGAGGCACTTGTTATCCTCCGCTACCCACTCGAGGCACTTGTTATCCTCCGCTACCCACTCCAGGCACTTGTTATCCTCCGCTACCCACTCCAGGCACTTGTTATCCTCCGCTACCCACTCGAGGCACTTGTTATCCTCCGCTACCCACTCCAGGCACTTGTTATCCTCCGCTACCCACTCGAGGCACTTGTTATCCTCCGCTACCCACTCCAGGCACTTGTTATCCTCCGCTACCCACTCGAGGCACTTGTTATCCTCCGCTACCCACTCGAGGCACTTGTTATCCT
>NC_091322.1:5892400-5944900 GCF_038502225.1 Cherax quadricarinatus | reverse complement strand
GGTTCCAAACTGGTGCCGCATACTCCAATATGGGCCTAACGTACACGGTGTACAGGGTCCTGAACGATTCCTTATTAAGATGTCGGAATGCTGTTCTGAGGTTTGCCAGGAGCCCATATGCTGCAGCAGTTATTTGGTTGATGTGCGCTTCAGGAGATGTGCCTGGTGTTATACTCACCCCAAGATCTTTTTCCTTGAGTGAGGTTTGTAGTCTCTGGCCCCCTAGACTGTATTCCGTCTGCGGTCTTCTGTACCCTTCCCCAATCTACATGACTTTGCAGTTGGTGGGATTGAACTCCAGGAGCCAATTGCTGGACCAGGTCTGCAGCCTGTCCAGATCCCTTTGTAGTTCTGCCTGGTCGTCGATCGAGTGAATTCTTCTCATCAACTTCACGTCATCCGCAAACAGGGACACCTCGGAGTTTATTCCTTCCGTCATGTCGTTCACAAATACCAGAAACAGCACTGGTCCTAGGACTGACCCCTGTGGAACCCCGTTGGTCACAGGTGCCCACTCTGACACCTCGCCACGTACCATGACTCGCTGCTGTCTTCCTGACAAGTATTCCCTGATTTATTGTAGTGCCTTCCCTGTTATTCCTGCTTGGTCCTCCAGTTTTTGCACTAATCTCTTGTGTGGTACTGCGTCAAACGCCTTCTTGTGTGTGTGTGTGTGTGTGTGTGTGTGTGTGTGTGTGTGTGCGTGTGTGTGTGTGTGTACTCACCTATTTGTACTCACCTATTTGTGGTTGCAGGGGTCGAGTCACAGCTCCTGGCCCCGCCTCTTCGCTGATTGCTACTAGGTCCTCTCTCTCCCTGCCCCATGAGCCCTATCATACCTCGCCTTAAAACTATGTATGGTTCCTGCCTCCACCACATCACTTTCTAGGCTATTCCATGGCCTGACTACTCTGTGACTGAAGAAATACTTCCTAACATCCCTTTGATTCATCTGAGTCTTCAACTTCCAATTGTGACCTCTTGTGTCTGTGTCCCATCTCTGGAACATCCCGTCTTTGTCCACCTCGTCTATTCCGCGCAGTATTTTATATGTCGTTATCATGTCTCCCCTGACCCTCCTGGCCTCCAGTGTCGTCAGGCCGATTTCCCTCAACCTTTCTTCATAGGACAATCCCCGTAGCTCTGGGACTAGTCTTGTTGCAAACCTTTGCACTTTCTCTAATTTCTTGAGGTGTTTGACTAGGTGTGGATTCCAAACTGGTGCTGCATACTCCAGTATGGGCCTGACGTAGATGGTATACAGAGTCTTTAACGAATCCTTACTGAGGTATCGGAACGCTATCCGTAGGTTTGCCAGGCGCCCGTATGCTGCAGCAGTTATCTGATTAATGTGCGCCTCAGGAGATATGCTCGGTATTATACTCACCCCCAGATCTTTTTCCTTGAGTGAGGTTTGCAGTCTTTGGCCATCTAAAATATATTGTGTGTGCGGTCTTCTTTGCCCTTCCCCAATCTTCATGACTTTGCATTTGGCAGGGTTAAATTCAAGGAGCCAGTTGCTGGACCAGGCTTGTAGCCTGTCCAGGTCTCTTTGTAGTCCTGCCTGATCCTCGTCCGATTTGATTCTTTTCATTAACTTCACATCATCTGCAAACAAGGACACTTCTGAGTCTATCCCTTCCGTTATGTCGTTCACGTATACCAAGAACAGCACAGGTCCTAGGACTGACCCCTGTGGAACCCCGCTTGTCACAGGCGCCCACTCTGACACCTCGTCGCGTACCATGACTCGTTGTTGCCTCCCTGTCAGATATTCTCTGATCCATTGCAGTGCCTTTCCTGTTATGTGTGCCTGGTCCTCTAGCTTTTGCAGTAACCTCTTGTGAGGAACTGTGTCGAAGGCCTTCTTGCAGTCCAAAAATACGCAGTCGATCCACCCCTCTCTCTCTTGTCTTACTTCTGTCACCTTGTCATAAAACTCTAGTAGGTTTGTGACACAGGATTTTCCTTCCCTGAAACCGTGCTGGTTGTCAATTATACACTTGTTTCTTTCCAGGTGCTCCACCACTCTCCTCCTGATGATCTTCTCCATGACCTTGCATACTATACATGTTAGTGATACAGGTCTGTAGTTTAGTGCCTCATGTCTGTCTCCCTTTTTAAAAATTGGGACTACATTTGCCATTTTCCATACCTCAGGGAGTCCGTGTGTGTGTGTGTGTGTGTGTGTGTGTGTGTGTGTGTGTGTGTGTGTGTGTGTGTGTGTGTGTGTGTGTGTTTGTGTGTGTGTGTGAACGTGTCTGTATGTTTGTATGCGGTGGGGGGTTGCGCGTGAGTGTGGTGGGACGAGTGTGAAGGGGGGGGGGGTGCGCGTGAGTATTGGGGTGCGCGTGAGTATGGGGGGGGTGCGTGAGTATGGGGGGGGTGCGCGTGTGTCGGGATGGAGGAGTGCGCGTGACCTTGGAGGGGGGTGCGCGTGTGTGGTGCGTGCGCGTGAGTGGGGGGGAGTGTGGGTGAGTGTATGCGTGTGCACGTGAGTGTACTTGAGCCAAATAATCCACACTTTCAGAAGAAAGACAGACGGCGTCTGGGTCCATGCAGAACCATAACAAGTCAGAGCACATTTGTGTGTTCTGACAACCCTTCATGACGGACTGAAACGTCCTCCAAAGTTCTCTCTCGAAAGTTTACGTTTTTGAAAACTGTTTCAGCCACGAAACTGCGACTTACATCCTTCAAGAGGTTGTCTGCGGGGTTACACACTCCAGCTCCTGGCCCAGTGACTTGACCTTCAATCAGCTGGTGCATTTGGTTTTAGTCTCTCGTGTTCTGTCATATATTTACCTTTGAGTCTAAGTCTTCCATTAAACTATCAACCTCATTCCATTTATTCATATTCTTTGTTCTTGCACCTAAGTCCGTACTGCCCCTCTTACTGTTCCGAGTCAGTCTTCGCTCCTGCGGTCCAGTCGTTTCTGTGTCAAACAGCCAGAGTCTCATTAGTCCAAGTATCGTCCGAGGATCATGTTTCTCCCGATGTTACTGGTCGTTTAATGACTCCTTTAGTTCTTCATCGCAGTTTATGTTATGTATTTAATGAGAACTGGGTTACTCGGGGCTCTGCAGACGCTAGGGCTGGTCTCACGTACTGTACATGTTTTATGGGCTCTTAAATGATTCTTTGTCTACTTTCTTTAAGATGGTACTTATATTTTTTTTCTCTGTCTTGTCTACGTCGCTGATGTCCCCTTTATGTGAGCCTCGGGAGATAAGTTAGGTACAATGTCTACCCTCAAGTGTTTGTTCCCGTGTGTGTCAATATAAGTCTATATAGTAGTTTTCTCTCCCACTGGACTGCGATTATAATTTTATTGTTATTAGCTAAATTTGTGAAGGTCATTCAGTGCTTGGGAAACTGCAAGTAATAACATTTGATTCGCGGAAATGGAGCTGCTCTACCCTTGAATGGAAAGCCATTTACCATCATCAGGACACCCCACCCCTTGAAGAGCCTGCCCAGGGTGACTGCAACTGCACAACCTTCCAGTGATCTTAGACACACCGTCTTGCCGCGCCCTCTTCATAGTGCTACCAGTACCACTCATGTCATCTTATGACTAAGATCGGCGTGACTCAAGAAATCGTAATGACACGGGCTGGAGTTTTGAGACTATGACCGCGGGTTCAATCCCGGCCGGGGGTATGGTAAGATCGGCGTCACTGTTAAAGCCTGACGGATGTCTGTTTCCAGATTAGTGGATGGAGGACAGAGCCTCCACCACTCCTTGCGGGTTTAACAAATCAACTAAGTTAAGAAAAAGACCCTAATGAACAAACCACGAAGAACATGCTAAGGCTGTATAATTTAATCAGTGACTAAGTGTGTATAATTCACACTCAATTTCACAATTTACAAATCTGGATGTATTAAGCGTATGCATGCTAGCGAGTGCGCTAAGGTGGGGCGTAACAAAGGTGGTTTATTAAGTGGTTTATCACAAGAGAACATCCACTCCCCCCTCTCTCATTAGTGGCACTCACTAATTAAGTATCCTCTTGCCTTTGATGTATCGCCTCACTAAAATTAGACTGAATCACACGCATAATTTTTCACCCTTCCTACACACAGTTTTTAGACTTAGTCGTAAAGATGGCCGGTGAGTGTTTGGGCAGGCGGGCGTGCACTCACACGCACGTACGCACGCACGCACGTACGTACACACACACACACACACACACACACACACACACACACACACACACACACACACAAACACACAGACACACACACAGACACACACAGACACACACACACACACACACACACACACGCACGCATGCACATACAACAGGCCTAGTGTCTAATCGACATGTGCCTAGGACCAAATGGTAACTAACAGATCCTGAGGAAAGACAGAGGGAACAGAGGGAGTGGAGGAGTGCACTGCTTATCAAAAACCGATGGAATTTTGATGAGCTGGAGAGAGGAGACAGAGGAGAAGCAAGAGACTACATAATAGGAACACTTCAGTCTGGAGGTCCCAAGGTGGTAATTGCTGTGGTGTATATCCCACCACAGAACAGCAGGAGGCCAAGGCATGAAAGCAATAGAGCGATGGTTGACACACTGGCTGAAGTGGCCAGAAGGGCTCATGCAAGCATGGCAAAGTTTCTGATTATGGGAGACTTCAGTCACAAGGGAATCGACTGGAAGAATCTGGAGCCACATGAGGACCAGAAACGTGGAAGGATAAGATGATGGAGGTGGTACTGGAAAACCTCATGTACCAACACGTAAGGAACACTACCAGAGAGAGAGGAGAGGATGAGCCAGCAAGACTGGACCTAATATTCACCTTGAGTAGTGCAGATATTGAGGACATCACATATGACAGACCCCTCGGGGCCAGTGACCATGTGGTTGTTAGCTTCGAATATATAGGAGAGTTACAAGTGGAGAGGGAAGCAGGAAGGGCAGGACGAACGAAACCAAACTACAAGAGAGGGGACTACACAGGCATGAGGAATTTCCTGCACGGGGTTCAGTGGGACAGAGAACTGGCAGGGAAGTCAGTGAATAAGATGATGGAAAATGTGACAGCCATATGCAAGGAAGCTGAGAAGAGGTTCTCACCCAAGGGTAACAGAAATAACGAGAAAGCCAAACTAAGCCCTTGGTTCACCCAAAGGTGCAGAGAGGCCAAAACCATGTGTGCTAGAGAATGGAAGAAGTATAGAAGGCAAAGGACCCAAGAGAATAAGGAGAACAGACGTAGAGCCAGAAATGAATATGCACAGGTAAGAAGGGAGGCCCAACGACAATATGAAAATGACATAGCAGCGAAAGCCAAATCTGACCCGAAGCTGTTGTACAGCCACATCAGGAGGAAAACAACAATCAAGGACCAGGTAATCAGGCTGAGGAACCATGGAGGAGAGATCACAGGAAAAGACTGTGAAGTATGTGAGGAGCTCAACATGAGATTTAAAGAAGTGTTCACAGAGGAGACAGAAGGGACCCCAGAAAGACGGAGAGGTGGGGTACATCACGATGTTGGACACAATAAGTACTACCGAGGAAGAAGTGAAGAGACCGCTAAGGGAGCTAGATACCTCAAAGGCGATGGGGCCTGATATTATTTGTCCATGGGTCCTGACAGAAGGAGAAGAGGCACTATATGCACCACTAACAACAATCTTCAACACATCTATCGAAACAGGGCGACTACCTGAGGTATGGAAGACAGCAAATGTAGTCCCAATCTTTAAAAAAGGAGACAGACATGAAGCACTAAACTACAAACCAGTGTCACTGACATGTATAGTATGCAAAGTCATGGAGAAGATAATAAGGAGAAGAGTGGTGGAGTACCCAGAAAGGAATGAGCTTATCAACGACAGCCAGCACGGTTTCAGGGACGGGAAATCCTGTGTCACGAAACTACTGGAGTTATATGATAAGGTGACAGCAGTAAGACAAGAGAGAGAGGGATGGGTAGATTGCATTTTCTTGGACTGTAAGAAGGCGTTTGACACAGTCCCACACAAGGAATTAGTGCAAAAGCTGGAGGACCAGGCAGGGATAACAGGGAAGGCACTGCAATGGATCAGGAAATACGTGTCAGGAAGACAACAGCGGGTCATGGTACGTGGCGAGGTGTCATAGTGGGCGCCTATGACGAGCGGGGTTCCACAAGGGTCAGGCCTAGGACCGGTACTGTTCCTGGTATTTATGAACGACATGACGGAGGGAATAGACTCCGAAGTGTCCCTGTTTGCAGATGATGTGAAGCTGATGAGAAGAATTCAGTCGGACAAGGACCAGATAGAATTACAAAGGGATCTGGACAGGCTGAAGGCCTGGTGCAGAAACTGGCTCCTGGAGTTCAACCCCACCAAGTGCAAAGTCATGAAGACTGGGGAAGGGCAAAGAAGACCGCAGACGGAGTACAGTCTAGGGAACCAGAGACTACAAACCCCACTCAAGGAAAATGATCTTGGCGTGAGTATAACACCAGGCACATCTCCTGAAGCGCACATCAATCAAATACCTGCTGCAGCATATGGGCGCCTAGCAAACTTTAGAACAGCCTATACATTGGAGTATGCAGCACGAGTTTGGAACCCACACCTAGCCAAGCAAATAAGGAAACTAGAGAAAGTGCAAAGGTTTGCAACAAGACTAGTCCCAGAGCTAAGGGATATGTCCTACGAATAGAGGTTAAAGGAAATCGACCTGACGACACTGGAGGACAGGAGAGATATCCAGAGATGGGACACAGCAACAATGGGTCACAGTTGGAAGTTGAAGACTCAGATGAATCACAGGGATGTTAGGAAGTATTTCTTCAGTCACAGAGTTGTCAGGAATTGGAATAGTTTGGGGAGTGATATAGTGGAAGCACGATCCATACAGAGCTTTAAGAAAAGGTATGATAAAGCTCATAGAGCAGGAAGAGTGACCTAGTAGCGGTCACTGAAGAGGCGGGGCCAGGAGCTGTGAATCGACCCTTGCAACCACATATAGGTGAGTACAACTAATTGAGTGCACAAACACACACAAACATAGCAAATCCTTTTTTATTCCACCCTCCCTCTCCCCCTTCTCTCTCTCTCTCTGGTTCTTATACACACTTTGAATGCACGTTTTTGTAACTACTGCTGCCCTCAAGGGAGGTATATAGACGCTGGTAAAGAGTTCTTGATACAAGGAATTCGAACCGTTACTTATTTTGAACAGAACATGATCAACTTACCTCATAATTTGTAATATTTTACAATTAAGAATAAAACTAAGTCTGCCCGAAATGCCTAGCCATGCTAAGCGTTCTAGTGGTACACTCTGTAATCACAATTTTACTACATGTAAACCAAACAATAACCAAATTTCTGTAAACTCAGCATTGTAATCCTTATAGAGAATAAACTTTGAATTGAATCTTCCATTTCCCCAGACCTTGTATAACCCCTATAATAATAATAATAATAATAATAATAATAATAATAATAATAATAATAATAATAATAATAATATTGTGCCTACTTTTACATCGTTAGCTTCACATAAAAGTTGTTATCGTACCTCATCTCATCACAGGATAAAACCTGTTATCCATTGGTAAACTAAGGTAGGATAAGAGCTATCCTACCTCAGGTCATCACAGGATAAGTTATCCTACCTCCGCTAATTTGAAAGTTGAGTCCTATGTAAGGCATACTACCACACCCCAGGATGCCACCCACAGCGTTCTACTAATACCTGAGTACCTATTTACTGCGAGGTAAGCAGAGGCAACAGATGCTGAGAGACCCACCCGTGATTGCATCTGAGCCCTTTGGGTGTGATTCAGGGACACTAACAATAAGTTACGATCCGCCTAACCTTCACAAGAGGTGTTATTGTGCTGTAAAGACAGGAAACTCAAGATATTATCAAGTCAAACTCCTATAATACACACACACACACACACACACACACACACACACACACACACACACACAGGGGTCAGTTCTAGGACCAGTGCTATTTTTGATATATGTGAACGACATGATGGAAGGAATAGACTCTGAAGTGTCCCTGTTCGCAGATGACGTGAAGTTGATGAGAAGAATTAAATCGGACGAGGATGAGGCAGGACTGCAAAGAGACCTGGACAGGCTGGACATGTGGTCCAGCAACTGGCTTCTCGAATTCAATCCAGCCAAATGCAAAGTCATGAAGATTGGGGAGGGGCAAAGAAGACCGCAGACAGAGTATAGGCTAGGTGGACATAGACTACAGACCTCACTCAGGGAGAAAGACCTTGGGGTGACCATAACACCGAGCACATCACCGGAGGCACACATCAACCAAATAACCGCTGCAGCATACGGGCGCCTGGCAAACCTGAGAATAGCGTTCCGATACCTTAATAAGGAATCGTTCAAGACACTGTACACTGTGTATGTTAGGCCCATACTGGAGTATGCAGCACCAGTCTGGAACCCACACCTGGTCAAGCACGTCAAGAAGTTAGAGAAAGTACAAAGGTTTGCAACAAGGCTAGTCCCAGAGCTCAAGGGAATGTCGTACGAGGAAAGGTTAAGGGAAATCGGACTGACGACACTGGAGGACAGAAGGGTCAGGGGAGACATGATAACGACATACAAGATACTGCGGGGAATAGACAAGGTGGACAGAGATAGGATGTTCCAGAGAGGGGACACAGGGACAAGGGGTCACAACTGGAAGCTGAAGACTCAGACGAGTCACAGGGACGTTAGGAAGTATTTCTTCAGTCATAGAGTTGTCAGCAAGTGGAATAGCCTAGCAAGTGAAGTAGTGGAGGCAGGAACCATACATAGTTTTAAGAAGAGGTATGACAAAGCTCAGGAAGCAGAGAGAGAGGATCCAGTAGCGATCAGTGAAGAGGCGGGGCCAGGAGCTGAGTCTCGACCCCTGCAACCACAATTAGGTGAGTACACACACATACACACACTAACTCACTCACTCGGAAACATAGAGGCATAAATGAAGAGGGAGAGAGAGAAAGTATGGGAGGAGAAAAGAAGTCTAAAGCATGCTGGAACAGAACAAACTAGAACCGAGAGTGAAGTACAGAAGTTTAAAGAAAAAACCCTCCACAGCAATATTAAAAAGAAAATGTCAGCAAAATACTAAGAAAATAGGTTAACGAGAATGTGACAGTGATCATTGAAAATGAAAGGTATATACGCGTTAGTCGACACCAAAGTCTAAAGTTTCTTTTGCAGGCGAACAATGGCAAATGACAGAGCTGGGATTAGGGCCAGTGCTAGAGGAAGGTCTCAGAGCAGGGGAAAGTTATGTGAACTGGGAGAAGGTATGCCAGATTAGGAAGAAGAATAAATGTCAGAGTAGAGAGAAGTATGACATGCCTATAAAATAACATATAGTCAGACAGTTGTCTATTATATAAATAGGTATATCAATGTAGAAATTAATAGTGTTGTTCAAAGGGAATAAACAATACAGGAAATCCTCTTACGGATGAGGCTCCCCACCACTAGGCACAAACCACTAACCCTACCACTGCGTTAAGGTGACCCAGCGTCGGAGAACGAGGTGGAAATCGATGGGGAAATTAAAGGCATTCACATTCTATCCCCCCCCCCAAAAAAAAAAAAATGGAGGTGATAAGTACAGGACTTGGGATCAAGATCCCTCTTAAAGGTTTCAGGGAACCTCCCATAAGAGGATAAATTAGGCTAGGACAATCAATAGGGAAAAATACATAACATTTAGTTCACCTATTAAGGTGGCAATTATACTGTATAAAGCAAAACGACATTTGTAAACAAACATGATAATAATTTCCAGCTGTTATGTACAACGAGACAAAATTATTTTACTGATAGGGATGAGAATTGTCCACTCTATTTCATTACACAGTTCCATCGGTCCCAAGAGCTGATAAATATTACAAACGAATGAAGTGGTTCATTCTAGCAGCGGTTCATTTTTTTCAATTAGTGGTTTAGCCAGGCATTTTTCTACCCCAGTGGATTAGGCTGCAATTTACTTTTGAACTGGACCGGCAATAACAACATTTTGCAGCTAATAGCAAAGTAAATTCGTTTTGAGTAATAGTAATAATTTTCCACATCGCTGGTCGTTTTACAACTCCAAACAAAATACGAATCAGCATTTTTTTTAATCTAGTGACTTTAATTTCATTCTTTTGTCCAAAATTGCTAGAAAGTATGTTAATAGCTATTTATATTAGCAGCAAAACGAGTAAGAAAGAGCTATGAATATATTTCTATTGAATATAAAATGGCTAAACTAATAGAGGCTTATATTCTGGCTGCCATGAACGAGCAAATTACCTGGATGATATTACCTCGCCACCTGCGTACCTGTCCACTCCTAGGACGTCTGAACCAGCACCAGCCAGATTAATATCAAGGAAATATTTTTAAAGCGTATGAATAATGCATAATTGAGACATACATTATAGATGGGAAGCTTGCTAACACTGAGTAATGTAAACAAATGGAGTTTGGTGAATCTATGTAAAGATCAACACCAGATATTGCCTTCATAACCCCTATACGTAACATTACCTTATTTACTAAAACACACACATACACACCCTCACCCCCCCCCCACATACACCCTCACACACACACAGTACCTGTGTTCAATGGTATTTTACCTTCAATAGACTTACAACACAATTACCTGGATGTCAAAGAATTTGTCCACTGGAGTATATGACACTCTGATGCTGGGAAAATTTATTGAGGACGTTTCACCCACACAATGCGCTTTATTAAGTCACAAGCTTGATAAATGTCCAGTGTTGGAAAACTGTCGTTAAGGTATTTCCTGCTTTAAGGGTCATTCACTGCACTTTGTCGTCCTTTACATACCATTCAATTCCAGCAAGGGTTATTCGAGTGTTGTAGGTTGCATACTGGGAGATGCGACCTACAACAGTTGTACGTGCGTGCGTTACTATCCAAGTTTAATTAACTAATTATAGTTGCAGGAATCGAGCGAATGATCGTGGTGGCCAGTAGTGTTGTATTTTAATTCAACATTGCTGGACAGTGCAAGAATACGCTCGTGTTGTCCCATTATTTTTCTCTGAGTTCATTCCAGATATTTAATCTCTTAATGTATCGATATATTTTCCAGTATTATTTACCTGTATTATGACCTCGTGGTCTCAATACTGTTCTAACCAAGAATTATGTGCCCTTTATTTCTATCTCTTTTCGTAATCTTTAAGTCTCAATTTTGGAATCGCCTTTAATGTATGTTTTTGGTAGTTTGTTAGTTGTTAGACTGAAGTTTCTTCTACTCCTCAAGAGTCATTATCATAAATTAGACACATGTGCAACTCTTGGGTATCTTTATTAAGGAAACGTTTCGCCACACAGTGGCTTCATCAGTCCATACAAACGAGAATCGTGAAGAACAGGAGGAGAATGAAGTAATCAGTCCCTCAGCCTTGAGTCGATGTGGTCAGTCCATCAATCTTGAATAGAATACAGCATATGTGCGGAGAAGTAGCTTATATACCGTAGGCAGGAGAGGTGCAGTAGTCGTAGGTGGTGTCACATTTGTTCAATGTGGAAGTAGGTCGTGCCCAAGGGTTAGGCAAGCGAAGAATTCCGAAGTATTAAGATCCCAAGAAGTTGCAGTGTCTGACAGGATTGTAGATCAATGGTTCAGAGAACCGACACGTTGATAAATTAGACACATGTGCATGACCTACTTCCACACTGGACAAATGTGACACCACCTACTACTGCTGCACCTCTCCTGCCTACGGTATATAAGCTACTTCTCCGCACATATGATGTATTCTAATCAAGATTGATGGACTGACCACATCCATTCAAGGCTGAGGGACTGATTACCTCATTCTCCTCCTGTTCTTCATGATTCTCCTGTGTATGGACTGATGAAGCCACTGTGTGGCGAAACGTTTCCTTAATAAAGATACCCAAGAGTTGCACATGTGTCTAATTTATCAACGTGTCAGTTCTCTGAACCATTCATCTACAAAGAGTCATTATGATTGCATGCCACCCGAAAAAACCTTACAAATATTTTGATCTTCTAAGTTAGGAGATTAAACTAAACTCTCACTGCTACTATTTTTATATTCTTATGTGTAAAGTTAGGTGTGAGTTGTAAGGCACACAAACCCAGGAAGCTATGCTTATGAGGCACGGGAATTACCATTCTCAGATCACGCAGCTTCCTAACAAACATCTGCATATTCGTTCAACACGTATAAAGTTAATCATGTGTGTGTGTTTTGCGGATGCAAGAAAACTCACAAACTGTTTGAGTTTCTATATTAAACTTGGTGTGTTGAACGACGGGTGATAAATCATCAGTAACCAGTGACGATGAGAAAATCAAGACTATCACTAGTGAAGTATTTGGAAATTTTACGTGATCTTCCCAGAGACATAAACCGTAACCTCAAAACAGCTACCAGCAGTTGCTTTCCTCGGTCAATCATGTACTGGTAAACATCCCACGCTCGATTTTCATTGGTAGAGGAGGATAACATATGGTAAGACGTAATTTCCAGAGACGGAAAGGGTTCCAAAGCTTGGTCGACGACCAATCACGCTTGAATAAAGAACTCAGACGAACTGGCCAACGAAGATATACATTCACTACATCCACCGGGCGATTAATGTGACATAGTATTTGAATGCACCAGCTCACTGCACCAAATTACTAGACTGAAGATGTATTGAAACCATCACTGTATGGTCAGACATTTTACACTTTATTTTAGGCTTATTGTAATCTGTATACTATCAACAATATTACTAAACTAATAATTGCAGCAAACTATTCGTGTGTACTCACCTATATGTGAGTTCATTTTTTTTTTTTGTGTGTGTGTGAAAAATACTACAGTGAAAATAGGAAATAAAACAGCAAGATTCGAAACCACTCGGCCAAAGATGCCACAAGAAGCTAGGAAAGCTAGTTACAAGCGGTGTTTCTTCCTAGCCCCGGGCACACCAGTGAGCTCCAGCCATGGTTTCTAGCTGTTTCATTCTCCTCCTGTATGTTCTGATCATGGCTTGTAACCAGGCTGCCTAGCTTCTTGCGCCATCTGTGGCTGAGTGGTCAAGAGCCACCTCACTTGGGTAGCTATGCCACTCACCAGACATGGTTTCGAATCCTGCTGACTGCGATTTTCCTCTGTATATACCTCCGCTTATTTCTGCGTTGTGCTTTGATATAAAATCCCTGAGTATGAGGTAATCGGTTCCTCTACTTGGCAGAGGGACTGTTTCCCTCAAACCACTTCTCTTCTTCCACTGTTCTTCCCTGTATTGGACTGATGAAGACACTGCCTGGCCAAACGTTTCCTCCATAATAAAGATAATGTTCCCCAAGTGTCTCAGTCATCAACCATCGCCCCAGCCCCTACCCATTCCTCTCCCAACTCCCCCTACCCAATCAACACCCCTAACAACTGCCCCTCTCCAATTTACACCCCATATCATCTTCCACATCAATCCTTCAACCTCACCCACCCCTCCCCTATACCTTGAGCCTCACCCACCCCTCCTCTACCCCTTCAACCACACCCACCCCTCCCTTACAATTTCATCAAATACCTCCTAAAACCCTTTCTCCTCCCCTCCCTTGCTACACCTCTTTCACCCCTCCCACTCCCATACCCCTATCATCCATCTGCCTCCCACTTCCCTCCTCTCCCACACGCCTCCCCTTCCAATCTCCCAACTGCCTCCCCCTCCCGCACGAACCTCTCCCACCCACCAGGAACACGCTGGGGTGCTGATGTTTTCTCTACCTCGACTTTTTTTCTGCAGCCGCAGAAATAACCACTAGCGGCAGCTGCCAATTACTGTTTTTACTCACTAACCCGACTTCTTGGAGGTGAGGGAGGGGAAGTTTTGAAGGGGAAGTGATGGAGAGCGAGGGAGGGGGAAGTGGTGGAAGGGCGAGGGAAAGTGGTGAAGAGGCGAAGAGGCGCAAAAAGGTGAGGAAGTAGTTTACGGGCGAGGGAAATGACAATGAGGAAAGAGAGGAAGTGATGAAAGGTCGAGGAAGGGGAATCGGCAGAGAAGTAAAAAAGGATTCGATAAAAAAAGAAGCGGAGGTGATGTTACATAAATAATGGTGAATAAGTATGGGTTTGATCTGACTCCAACGACCAGATCCAGTGTCGACAACCAGTTCAAGTATCGGCAACCAGATCGAGTGTCGAGAACCAGATCGAGTGTCGAGAACCAGATCAAGTGTCAACAACTAGGACAAGTGTCAACAACCATTTCAACGACCAGGTCAAGTAACAGTCACCTGATTAGAGATTTAAATTTTGCCGTCGAAGTGCCTAGTTTATTGTGCACCCTATATCCCTCCTGTGGACGGTAGCACAAAAGTATGGATAGACAAAAGACCTAGGAACTAGGCCCCAAAAAGGTTGAAAAAAGTACATCTATCGTTGATTTTTATATATCTTGGCTGCTAAAATATCAATCATTTTGATAATATTGAAAACTGCTCCATAAACATACTTATCCACGTTCATTTTATAGGGATTGATAGATCTACTCAGTTTTCTAACTGCATTTCTTTGACTCTCATTTTCATTATTTACTCCTCTCCTATTATTATTCTTAATGCTGGACACTGACATACCAAAATTATATTCTAAATTTTCCTTCAGGGTATTTTTTTTGGCTGACTTTTTCATTAAGGAATAATGCAGTGTGTGTGATGGAATCCATAAAAATTGCACATTAATTCCTTTTCTTTAATTTTTAAGCATGTTAGAATCATGCAAGTTAAGAGCCTACAATGATGACATAGAATCAGCAGTAATCAAAGAATCAAGCTTAATGGCACAAGCTAATTTTAGTGCCATCAGGATGGCCTAACTCAACATGGTTGATGTAGTTTCTTGTCCAGGGAGGTGACAAGAGCAGATGGAGCTCTGTCAGTAGGCTCCTGCTTAGATCCATCAGTGTCTATAATCTGCAATATATTATTACTAACAATTACATAAAAAGCTGCTTCTTGAGGAGCTGTCTTTGCAAGTTATTCAAGAAAGAGATTACAAGTGATAAGCCGTCAGGTATGTGATATTAAGTGACTACAACTGCAAGGAGGACTGAAATGCAGATTAAACCTAACCTAACTGCATGTTTTCACAACCTATTTACATCTATGTTTATTTCCAGACATTTAGTAAGATTTGTAATGACAGTGTAGGGTTCATTTCCTAAACCTTTAATACCAAGTACTAATCCTATCACTGATACTTGAAGCACCATTCCCTTCCTTATATTAAGAACCTTGGTAATTTTAGGGCAGCCAAGAATAATTCCGAAGGCTCCATTTTGCGTTAGCTCCAAGATCCGGAGAGAATTTTCCTTATTTAATATTAACACGGGCGCAGCATAATCAAGTAAGGATCTATTCTTATACTAGCACCATAGGGTTGTAGCTAGCAACAGCTCTGAGGACATTTTGACGGTCCTTGCAGAGCTTATTTATTTGTAGTATGATAGATTTATTGAAGGATATGTCTACACCAAGATATATTTAAGAGTTAACGTCGCTGATGTTTACACCCTGCAAACAGATGAGTGGGGCATGTCGTTTGCCTGTCAGTATCTTTGTTTTAAATGAAGATATGAGACATAATCGATTACAAATCACTTGAACCTCGTTAAGAATGGTACTCATCTTCTTATGCCCTGTTGTATGGATCATGATACCATTAGTATGCTATTTAGCTATATATTTAAATGAGGTAGTTAGCACATTTAGGAGAGCATTAATCAGGACATTAGGTAGCATAAGACTTAGAACACCTCCCTGGGGTGTACCTAGAGACGAGTAATTTACCACCAATATTCATTTTGCCTAGCTCATGAAGGATCACAGTTCTGTATGCGAAATCAAATACAGAAAAATTAATATAGTGTGTGGAGAGAGAAAGGTCGTAATGGAGTGCAGCATACGTTTTCCTTTCATAAAAACCATAGAGACGAGGTGAAGGTTGGTGTCTGATTCTACAGTATAATCTATTAAGTATCTTTCTATTAAGTGTTTAACAAATCCAACTAGTCAAGAAGATTGATCTAAATGTGGCAAGCTGACGCGGCTTAAGGGCAGACACAACGCGACTATTGGTCCTGGAAGTGATACGGTTCTCAGGAACCTGCATTAATAAGGTTTTGAGGTATCATAAGTTATACCATCCTCCACAGATGCGGCTGATCGATCTTTATTTAGTGTATTATTATTCAGTAAAGAGGTAATCACACTCATCAGTATTTTAGCTCATAAAATATATCAGTTTCAGCCCTCCATCAGAAACACTAAGATGAGTTGGGAAATTTTCATGCCTGGATATTTTAGACCAGTTTATTATTATGTCATTTACATTTTCAAGAGGAAAAGATGAACAACATGACCCAGTTTTCCCTAGTTATGTTACTTGTTCCTTCCCACGCTAACCTTAAAAAGGGGTAGATCTATTTAATCCACTAATTGTTCCCATTCATGTTGCCTAAGGCCTTGTTTTCTATTACCTGAATTTGTTAAGACAGCCTGGAAAGTTGTAAGTCTGAGCTGCATGTGCTAAATTGCGTAGTTGTGATCATTATGGTACTCACGGTGTTTGTCGTTATTTCACGGTTGAAAATTTATATATTGTTTCTCTATTCCTTTGATCTGTGAGCAAATACTCAATGGTGGCAAATAAATTATTAAATTTTTGTGTGCCAGTGGGCTCGTAATTCTTAAAACATTTTAATGAAGTTATCGCTATGATCTCTGCTAAGTATAAGTTTTTCCTTTTTGTATTTAGCTCCTTTATTGCTGGAAAATATGATCAAGTTTGACAGCTGTGAGTCTTGGAAAGTGATCAGAGAGACGATCACCCATAACAGAGTCAGGTATCTTATATGATACATTAAATCCAAGGATAAGATCTAATGTTCCGCCATATATATGAGTAGACTCAATAGTGCCCACAGTTCTAGCATTATCTAGCTCATTTAGAAATTTGACTAGTTTAGTGTCATCGGTGTTCGCTATACACTTTCCAGTATTCCAGTGTCTAAAGTCTCCAAGAAGATAGGTTCACTATTGATGTGATGTGATAACGCATCAGGTTGAAACTCATCAGCTGGGACATAAAAATTTTTAAGATGTTAATAGAAAAGTTAGCTGCATATCTTTTAACACCAAGATATTGCATATTCACTCGTCTTTTGTGTCTATTTATTGTGTTAGTGGGTTCAATTTTTGAAGGACCTGCCTAGTATGGGCCAACAGGCCCATTGCAGTGTTCCTCCCTTCTTATGTTCTTATGTGTTAGGTAAATGGACACAGACACAAATAATGTGACATTTTATTGTGGCAACGTTTCGCTCAATAAAATGCCATATTAGTATCTGTGTTCATTTACCTACTATTATTGCTAAAGCTAGGAGTGCATGCAGCAAGTTCTTTCTAACATAAATCACACAGTTGCAGTCACCAGGTCATGTGCCAATGACCATTTCAATGACCAGGTCAAGTGTAAGCCATGTTGACATTTGTGTTTGGTGCTTTCCCGTCATAAGCACCTGGTGCCCCCTAGTGGACAGTTCACTAGACCTCACGGTACCCTACCTTGTCACTGTCACTGTCCCTGTCTCGTTGACGCGCCAGACATGAGACACAGCTGGTCCCCAACAGGCCAACGGTCAAAGACCACGTCAAGTGTTAACAACCAGGTCAACTTATAACGTACAGGCTGCATAGACTGTGGTAGGTCTCTCATCATAGTTTACAGGCTGCAGAGACCGGGGGTAGATCTTACATCATAATGTGCACGCTGCAGAGACTGTAGTAGGTCTTACATCATAATGTACAGGCTGCAGACACTGTCAGAATTCAGACAACATAAAAAGTTGGTAAAAGATACTTGAAAGAAAATAGTTCCTTGGCCATATCGAGTCAATTTCCTCTTGCCAACCTCTCGCCTGCTTCGCTGACCACTTTCTCCCAACCACCAGCACTCCTCTCCTGGGTCCATCTTCCGGTCCACTACGTCCCGTCTACAACTGTGACACTGTTCCGGTCCACTACGTCCCGTCTGAAGCTACGACAATGTTCTGTGATAAATGATTTTGAAAAGCGACCAGTTGAAAATTGAAACACTTTATGCAACATATGGGAATCTTTATTGAGGAAACGTTTCGCCACACAGTGACTTCATCAGTCCAATTGGACTGATGAAGCCACTGTGCGGCGAAACGTTTCTTCAGTAAAGATTCCCATATGATACATAAGTGTCTCAATCTTCGACAGTGTTCTGGTCCACTAACTTCCGTCTACAGCAACGATACTGTTATATTTGAAAGGAAATCGTGAGTTTGTGTGTGCGTGTGGATGGGGGGGGGGGGGGGACGGGGGTTGCTCACAATAATGGCACCATCCCTGAAGATACCGTCACTGGTGGCACCACTGGTGACACCATCCCTGGAAGCACCGTCACTGATGACACCATCACTGGTGACACCATCCCTAGACACTACCCTGGTAAGCTAGACACAACCCTGGTAAGGTAGACGCTACCCTGGTAAGCTAGACACTACCCTGGTAAGCTAGACACTACTCTGGTAAGCTAGAAACTATTTTGGTAAGCTAGACACTACCCTGGTAAGCTAGACACTGCCCTGGTAAGCTAGACACTATCATGGTAAGCTAGACACTACCATAGTAAACTAGACATTACCCTGGTAAGCTATACACTACCCGGGTAAACTAGATACTGCCCTAGTAAACTAGACACTACCCTGGTAAGCTAGACACTACCCGGGTAAACTAGATACTACCCTAGTAAACTAGACACTACCCGGGTAAACTAGATACTGTACTACCCTAGTAAGTTAGACGCTAAAGGTTCGCTACCGCGAGGAGGTGAGGCAGGAGATGCTCTCCTGAGATATTTTTATTCCGTAATGCCTTGTGTGGTGTGGGCACGTCAGTCATAATGAGTGGGGGTGGGATAAGGAAGGCTTCTTTACCTGTTCTTCCCTCTCCACTACGTCAGTCATGAGAGGGGATGTGGGTATCGCAGGTTCCTTAATCTGCCTCTTCAATACTACGTTAATCATGGGAGAGGATGGGGGTATGGTAGACTTTATTTACTTCTTAACGTCGTCTCCTTCATCTCACCACCACCGCCAGACTCATTCATCTCACCACATCCGCCAGACTCATTCATCTCACCACCACCGCCAGACTCATTCATCTCACCACCACCACCAGACTCATTCATCTCACCACCACCACCAGACTCATTCATCTCACCACCACCACCAGACTCATTCATCTCACCACCACCGCCAGACTCATTCATCTCACCACCACCACCAGACTCATTCATCTCACCACCACCGCCAGACTCATTCATCTCACCACCACCACCAGACTCATTCATCTCACCACCACCACCAGACTCATTCATCTCACCACCACCACCAGACTCATTCATCTCACCACCACCACCAGACTCATTCATCTCACCACCACCGCCAGACTCATTCATCTCACCACCACCGCCAGACTCATTCATCTCACCACCACCGCCAGACTCATTCATCTCACCACCACCACCAGACTCATTCATCTCACCACCACCACCAGACTCATTCATCTCACCACCACCGCCAGACTCATTCATCTCACCACCACCGCCAGACTCATTCATCTCACCACCACCGCCAGACTCATTCATCTCACCACCACCACCAGACTCATTCATCTCACCACCACCGCCAGACTCATTCATCTCACCACCACCGCCAGACTCATTCATTCTCTTAACACACTATTTTTTGAATGTGTCATTCTCTTACAATTTTACATGTTATTGTGTGTGCATCAGGCCTGTGTACTCACCTATCTGTACTCACCCGTTTGTGATGGCATGGGTCGAGTTTCAGCTCCAGGCCGTGCTTCTTAAAGAGCCGTTTGGTGTATTTACTGCTAGCATAGTGGGCGGATTTACTCCTAGCATGGTGGGCGGATTTATTCTTACAATCGTGGGGTGATTTATTCTTAGAATAGTGGGTGGATTTATTCCTAGCATCAGCAACGTGAGAGGATTTATTCCTAGCATCGTTGGCGGATTTATTCCTAGCATCGTGGACGGATTTACCCCTAGCGTTATGGGCCTTGTCTTACCTGTTCTTAAAACTATGTACGAAGCTTATTTTCACTATTTCGCTATCAAGATTATTCAACATCCTGATTATCCTGAGGCTGAGGAAATATTCATGACCTCTCTGCTGCCCATACGTGTTTTTAACTTACGAGTGTTCCCTCGTGTACTTGCTTTTTGCCTGTCTAATCGTCAACCCTTATGCACCCTTATTATCATGTTTCTCCTGGTTTCTCTATCCTCTAAGTCTTTAGGTTAATTTCTTTCTTCAGTCCCTCTTCCTAATTCATTTCCCTCGAGTTTTCACTAAAAACATCTTCACTGTTTAAAGTTTTTTAAAGTTTCTTGATATGATTTCTCAGATGTGGGCTTCATGTCGATGCTGTGTACTCCAAGCTCCTCTCTCTCTTATCCCCAGCACTCGTATCCTGCCCTCACTACCACACTATTCTATCCACTTTCTCAGTGAAATTTTATCCTGCTTCCTCCACCATACTCTTCTATTCACTTCCCCAATA
The DNA here is from genome assembly GCF_038502225.1 of Cherax quadricarinatus. Lineage (NCBI taxonomy): Eukaryota > Metazoa > Arthropoda > Malacostraca > Decapoda > Parastacidae > Cherax > Cherax quadricarinatus. Next base: position 5,924,220 of record NC_091322.1, on the reverse strand, counting down.
CACTTCAAGTCAGTCCTCACCATGACACTTCTCTATCCATTTCCCTAGTACACTTCAGCCCAGTCCCCACCACTATACTCCTCTATTCTTGACCATCAACACTCTTCTATCCTGCCCCCACTATCATTATCCTCTTCCCCAACACACTTCTCTCTTCCTGATGTTCCTACAGTATACAACTTAGTGTTTGCTGACAGAGAGGTAGTGTTATGCTGTAAGTGCATTCTTATGATGGCTCTCAGGCTTGTGTAAACAACCAAGTGTTTAAGTAAAAGCTGAAAAAGGCTGTAACATCTGTGAACACCTGATAAGAGTGGGACAACTGGGAAGGCACCAGTGCACTGGAAGAGGCACTCGAGAAGATGTCTGTGCAGGTCAAATGAGACTCTGGAATGCACCTCAAGTATGACACTCTGGAATGTCCCTCAAATGTGACTCTGGAATGTACCTCAAGTGTGACTCTGGAATGCATCTCAAGTGCGACTCTGGAATGCACCTCAAGTGGGACTCTGGAATGCACCTCAAGTGGGCCTCTGGAATGCATTTCAAATGGGACTCTAGAATGCACCTCAAGTGGGACTCTGGAATGCACGTCCAGAGTGACTCTGGAATGCCCGTCCAATGGGAGTCTGGAATGCACGTTCAGTGGGACTCTGGAATGCCCGTCCAGTGGGAGTCTGTGCACGGCAAGTGGGACTCTGAAACATGCCTGTTTGCACGTCAAGTGGGGCTCTGGAAGGTGCCTGTGCACACCAAGTGGGACTGTAGAAGATGCCTGTGCACGTCAAGTGGAATTCTGAAAGATGCCTGTGCACGTCGAGTGGAACTCTGGAAGATGCCTGTGCACGTCAAGTGGGACTCTGGAAGATGTCTATTTGCACGTCAAGAGGGACTCTGGAAGATGTCTGTTTGCACGTCAGTTCTGACTGTGGAAGATATCTGTTTGCACGTCAACTGGGACTCTGGAAGATGTCTGTTTGCACGTCAAGTGGGACTCTGGAATATGTCTGTTTGCACGTCAAGAGGGACTCTGGAAGATGTCTGTTTGCACGTCAATTGAGATTCTGGAAGATGTCTATTTGCACGTCAAGTAGGTCTCTGGAAGATGTCTGTGCATGTTAAGAGGGACTCTGGAAGATGCCTGTTTGCACGTCAATTGAGATTCTGGAAGACGTCTGTTTGCACGTCAAGTGGGTCTCTGGAAGATGTCTGTGCACGTCAAGTGGGACTCTGGAAGATGCCTGTGCACATCAATTGACAACCTTAACCAAGGGGCCACAGAAAACAAGAAGTTCAGTGACTAATGTGAAGGACCTGGGATTGATAATGTCAGAGAATCTCATTTTCAAAGATCACAACAATGTATCTACCTCCTCTGTTAGAAAAATGATAGGATAGATAATGAGAACCTTCAAAACTAGAGATACCAAGCCCATGCCGATTTTCTTCAAATCGCTAGTTCTCTCTAGGGTGTAATATTGCTGTACACAAACGGTCCCTTTGAAGGCAGGCGAAATTGCAGACCTTGAGAATATATAGAGAACTTTCACGGCACGTATAAATACGGTAAGGTACCCAAATTACTGGGAACGGTTGAAGTCCCTTGATCTGTACTCCCTGGAATGCAGGCGAGAAAGATACATCATAATATACATTTGGAAAATCCTAGAGCGACTAGTCCCAAATCTGCACACGGAAATCGTTCCCTACGAAAGCAAAAGACTCGGCAGGCGATGCACCATCTCGATGAAAAGCAGTGGCGCCTAGAGTACGCAAAGTGACAACACAATAAGTGTCAGGGGCCAAAGACTGTCCAACTGCCTCCCAGCATACGTAAGGGGGATTACCAGTAAGACCCCCACTGGCTGTCTTCAAGAAGCTGAACAGGCACCTAAAGTCAGTATCGGACCAGACGGGTTATGGTTCGTACGTCGGTTTACGTGCGGCCAGCAGTAACAGCCTGGTGGATCACGCCCTGATCCATTGAGATGCCTGGTCAGGGACCAGGCCGCGGGAACATTGACCCGGAACCCCCCTTCTCCTGGTATACAAATCCAGCCCCTTAACAATGGTTTAGTACAATCCCAGCCCCCTAACAATGGTTTAGTACAATCCCAGCCCCCTAACAATGGTTTAGTACAATCCCAGCCCCCTAACAATGGTTTAGTACAATCCCAGCCCCTTAACAATGGTTTAGTACAATCCCAGCCCCCTAACAATGGTTTAGTACAATCCCAGCCCCTTAACAATGGTTTAGTACAATCCCAGCCCCCTAACAATGGTTTATTACAATCCCAGCCCCATAACAATGATTTAATACAATCCTAGCCCCTAACAATGGTTTATTAGAATCCCAGCCCCCTAACAATGGTTTAATACAATCCCAGCTCCCTAACAATGCTTTATTACAATTCCAAACCCTTAACAATGGTTTGATACAATTCCAGCCCCCTAACAATGGTTTAATACAATCCCAGCCCCCTAACAATGATTTAATACAATCCCAGCTCCCTAACAATGGTTTAATACAATCCCAGCCCCCTAACAATGGTTTAATACAATCCCAGCTCTCTAACAATGCTTTAATACCATCCCAGCCCCCTGATAATGGTTTAATACAATCCCAGCCCCCTAACAATGGTTTAATACAATCCCAGCCCCCTAACAATGGTTTAATACAATCCCAGCTCCCTAACAATGGTTTAATACAATCCCAGCCCCCTAACAATGGTTTAATACAATCCCAGCTCCCTAACAATAGTTTAAAACAATCCCAGCCCCCTAACAATGGTTTAATACAATCCTAGCTCCCTAACAATGGTTTAATACAATCCCAGCTCTCTAACAATGGTTTAATACAATCCCAGCCCCCTAACAATGGTTTAATACAATCTCAGCCCCCTAACAATGGTTTAATACAATCCCAGCCCCCTAACAATGGGTTAATACAATCCCAGCTCCCTAACAATGGTTTAATACAATCCCAGCCCCCTAACAATGGTTTAATACAATACCAGCCCCCTAACAATGGTTTAATACAATCCCAGCTCCCCAACAATGGATTAATACAATCCCAGCCCCCTAACAATGGTTTAATACAATCCCAGCTTCCTAACAATGGTTTAATACAATCCCAGCTCCCTAACAATGGTTTAATACAATCCCAGCCCCCTAACAATGGTTTAATACAATCCCAGCTCCCTAACAATGGTTTAATATAATCCCAGCAACCTAACAATGGTTTAATACAATCCCAGCCCCCTAACAATGGTTTAATACAATCCCAGCCCCCTAACAATTGTTTAATACAATCCCAGCCCCTTAACAATGGTTTAATACAATCCCAGCCCCCTAACAATGGTTTAATACAATCCTAGCCCCCTAACAATGGTTTAATACAATCCCAGCCCCCTAACAATGGTTTAATACAATCCCAGCTCCCTAAAAATGGTTCAATACAATCCCAGCCCCCTAACAATGGTTTAATACAATCCCAGCTCCCTAACAATGGTTTAGTACAATCCCAGCCCCCTAACAATGGTTTAGTACAATCCCAGTCCCCTAACAATGATTTAATACAATCCCAGCTCCCTAACAATGGTTTAATACAATCCCAGCTCCTAAGAATGGTTTGATATAATCCCAGCCCCCTAACAATGGTTTAATACAATCCCAGCTCTTTAACAATGGTTTAATACCATCCCAGCCCCCTAACAATGGTTTAATACAATCCCAGCCCCCTAACAATGGTTTAATACAATCCCAGCCCCGTAACAATATTTTATTACAATCCCAGCTCCCTAACAATGGTTTAATACAATCCCAGCCCCCTAACAATAGTTTAATACAATCCCAGCTCCCTAACAATGGTTTAATACAATCCCAGCTCCATAACAATGGTTTAATACAATCCCAGCCCCCTAACAATGGTTTAATACAATCCCAGCTCCATAACAATGGTTTAATACAATCCCAGCCCCCTAACAATGGTTTAATACAATCCCAGTTCTCTAACAATGGTTTAATGCAATCCCAGCCCCCTAACAATGGTTTAATACAATCCCAGCTCCTTAACAATGGTTTAATACAATCCCATCCCCCTAACAATGGTTTAATACAATCCCAGCTTCCTAACAATGGTTTAATGCAAACCCAGCCCCCTAACAATGGTTTAATACAATCCCAGCTCCCCAACAATGGTTTAATACAAACCCAGCCCCCTAACAATGGTTTAATACAGTCCCAGCCCCCTAACAATGGTTTAATACAATCCCAGCCCCCTAACACTGGTTTAATACAATCCCAGCCCCCTAACAATGGTTTAATACAATCCCAGCCCCCTAACAATGGTTTAATACAATCCCAGCTCCCTAACAATTGTTTAATACAATCCTAGCCCCCTAACAATGGTTTAATACAATCCCAGCTCCCTAACAATGGTTTAATACAATCCCAGCCCCCTAACAATGGTTTAATACAATCCCAGCCCCCTAACAATAGTTTAATACAATCCCAGCTCCCTAACAATGGTTTAATACAGTCCCAACCCCCTAACAATGGTTTAATGCAATCCCAGCTCCCTAACAATGGTTTATTACAATCCCAGCCTCCTAACAATGGTTTAATACAATCCCAGCCCCCTAACAATGGTTTAATACAATCCCAGCTCCCTAGCAATGGTTTAATTCAATCCCAGCCCCCTAACAATGGTTTAATACAATCCCAGCCCCCTAACAATGGTTTAATACAATCCCAGCCCCCTAACAATGGTTTAATACAATCCCAGCCCCCTAACAATGGTTTAATACAATCCCAGCCCCCTAACAATGGTTTAATACAATCCCAGCCCCCTAAAAATTGTTTAATACAATCCCAGCCCCCTAACAATGGTTTAATACAATCCCAGCCCCCTAACAATGATTTAATACAATCCCAGCCCCATAACAATGGTTTAATACAATCCCAGCCCCCTAACAATGGTTTAATACAATCCCAGCCCCCTAACAAGGGTTTAATACAATCCCAGCCCCCTAACAATTGTTTAATACAATCCCAGCCCCCTAACAATGGTTTAATACAATCCCAGCCCCCTAACAATGATTTAATACAATCCCAGCCCCTTAACAATGGTTTAATACAATCCCAGCCCCCTAACAATGGTTTAATACAATCCTAGCCCCCTAACAATGGTTTAATACAATCCCAGCCCCCTAACAATGGTTTAATACAATCCCAGCTCCCTAACAATGGTTTAATACAAACCCAGCCCCCTAACAATGGTTTAATACAATCCCACCCCCGCAACAATGGTTTAATACAATCCCAGCCCCCAAACAATGGTTTAATACAATCCCAGCCCCCTAACAATGGTTTAATACATTCCCAGCCCCCTAACAATGGTTTAATACAATCCCAGCCCCCTAACAATGGTTTAATACAATCCCAGCCCCCTAACAATGGTTTAATACAATCCCAGCCCCCTAACAATGGTTTAATACAATCCCAGCCCCCTAACAATGGTTTAATACAATCCCAGCCACCTAACAATGGTTTAATACAATCCCAGCTCCCTAACAATGGTTTAATACAATCCCAGCTCCCTAACAATGGTTTAATACAATCCCAGCCCCCTAACAATGGTTTAATACAATCCCAGCTCCCTAACAATGGTTTAATACAATCCCAGCTCCCTAACAATGGTTTAATACAATCCCAGCCCCCTAACAATGGTTTAATACAATCCCAGCCCCCTAACAATGGTTTAATACAATCCCAGCTCCCTAACAATGGTTTAATACAATCCCAGCTCCCTAACAATGGTTTAATACAATCCCAGCCCCCTAACAATAGTTTAATACAATCCCAGCTCCCTAACAATGGTTTAATACAATCCCAGCTCCATAACAATGGTTTAATACAATCCCAGCCCCCTAACAATGGTTTAATACAATCCCAGCTCCATAACAATGGTTTAATACAATCCCAGCCCCCTAACAATGGTTTAATACAATCCCAGTTCTCTAACAATGGTTTAATGCAATCCCAGCCCCCTAACAATGGTTTAATACAATCCCAGCTCCTTAACAATGGTTTAATACAATCCCATCCCCCTAACAATGGTTTAATACAATCCCAGCTTCCTAACAATGGTTTAATGCAAACCCAGCCCCCTAACAATGGTTTAATACAATCCCAGCTCCCCAACAATGGTTTAATACAAACCCAGCCCCCTAACAATAGTTTAATACAATCCCAGCCCCCTAACAATGGTTTAATACAATCCCAGCCCCCTAACAATGGTTTAATACAATCCCAGCCCCCTAACAATGGTTTAATACAATCCCAGCCCCCTAACAATGGTTTAATACAATCCCAGCTCCCTAACAATTGTTTAATACAATCCTAGCCCCCTAACAATGGTTTAATACAATCCCAGCTCCCTAACAATGGTTTAATACAATCCCAGCCCCCTAACAATGGTTTAATACAATCCCAGCCCCCTAACAATAGTTTAATACAATCCCAGCTCCCTAACAATGGTTTAATACAGTCCCAACCCCCTAACAATGGTTTAATGCAATCCCAGCTCCCTAACAATGGTTTATTACAATCCCAGCCTCCTAACAATGGTTTAATACAATCCCAGCCCCCTAACAATGGTTTAATACAATCCCAGCTCCCTAGCAATGGTTTAATTCAATCCCAGCCCCCTCACAATGGTTTAATACAATCCCAGCCCCCTAACAATGGTTTAATACAATCCCAGCCCCCTAACAATGGTTTAATACAATCCCAGCCCCCTAACAATGGTTTAATACAATCGCAGCCCCCTCACAATGGGTTAATACAATCCCAGCCCCCTAAAAATTGTTTATTACAATCCCAGCCCCCTAACAATGGTTTAATACAATCCCAGCCCCCTAACAATGGTTTAATACAATCCCAGCCCCCTAACAATGGTTTAATACAATCCCAGCCCCCTAACAATGGTTTAATACAATCCCAGCCCCCTAACAATGGTTTAATACAATCCCAGCCCCCTAACAATGGTTTAATACAATCCCAGCCCCCTAACAATGGTTTAATACAATCCCAGCCCCCTAACAATGATTTAATACAATCCCAGCCCCTTAACAATGGTTTAATACAATCCCAGCCCCCGCACAAGGGTTTAATACAATCCTAGCCCCCTAACAATGGTTTAATACAATCCCAGCCCCCTAACAATGGTTTAATACAATCCCAGCTCCCTAACAATGGTTTAATACAAACCCAGCCCCCTAACAATGGTTTAATACAATCCCACCCCCGCAACAATGGTTTAATACAATCCCAGCCCCCAAACAATGGTTTAATACAATCCCAGCCCCCTAACCATGGTTTAATACAATCCCAGCCCCCTAACAAGGGTTTAATACAATCCCAGCCCCCTCACCATGGTTTAATACAATCCCAGCCCCCTAACAATGGTTTAATACAATCCCAGCCCCCTAACAATGGTTTAATACAATCCCAGCCCCCTAACAATGGTTTAATACAATCCCAGCCACCTAACAATGGTTTAATACAATCCCAGCTCCCTAACAATGGTTTAATACAATCCCAGCTCCCTAACAATGGTTTAATACAATCCCAGCCCCCTAACAATGGTTTAATACAATCCCAGCTCCCTAACAATGGTTTAATACAATCCCAGCTCCCTAACAATGGTTTAATACAATCCCAGCCCCCTAACAATGGTTTAATACAATCCCAGCCCCCTAACAATGGTTTAATACAATCCCAGCTCCCTAACAATGGTTTAATACAATCCCAGCTCCCTAACAATGGTTTAATACAATCCCAGCTCCCTAACAATGGTTTAATACAATCCCTGCTCCCTAACAAGGGTTTAATACAATCCCAGCCCCCTAACAATGGTTTAATTCAATCCCAGCCTCCTAACAATGGTTTAATACAATCTCAGCCCCCTAACAATGGTTTAATACAATCCCAGCCCCCTAACAATGGTTTAATACAATCCCAGCCCCTTAACAATGGTTTAATACAATCCCAGCTCCCTAACAATGGTTTAATACAATCCCAGCTCCCTAACAATGGGTTAATACAATCCCAGGCCCCTAACAATGGTTTAATACAATCCCAGCCCCCTAACACTGGTTTAATACAATCCCAGCCTCCTAGCAATGGTTTAATACAATCCCAGCCCCCTAACAATAGTTTAATACAATCCCAGCCCCCTAACAATGGTTTAATACAATCCCAGCCCCCTAACAATGGTTTAATACAATCCCAGCCCCCTAACAATGGTTTAATACAATCCCAGCCCCCTAACAATGGTTTAATACAATCCCAGCTCCCTAACAATGGTTTAATACAATCCCAGCTCCCTAACAATGGTTTAATACAATCCCAGCCCCCTAACAATGGTTTAATACAATCCCAGCCCCTTAACAATGGTTTAATACAATCCCAGCCCCCTAACAATGGTTTAATACAATCCCAGCCCCCTAACAATGGTTTAATACAATCCCAGCTCCCTAACAATGGTTTAATACAATCCCAGCTCCCTAACAATGGTTTAATACAATCCCAGCCCCCTAACAATGGTTTAATACAATACCAGCCCCCTAACAATGGTTTAATACAATCCCAGCCATCTAACAATGGTTTAATACAATACCAGCCCCCTAACAATGGTTTAATACAATCCCAGCTCCCTAACAATGGTTTAATACAATCCCAGCCCCCTAACAATGGTTTAATACAATCCCAGCCCCCTAACAATGGTTTAATACAATCCCAGCCCCCTAACAATGGTTTGATACAATCCCAGCCCCCTAACAATGGTTTAATACAATCCCAGCTCCCTAACAATGGTTTAATACAATCCCAGCTCCCTAACAATGGTTTAATACAATCCCAGGCCCCTAACAATGGTTTAATACAATCCCAGCCCCCTAACAATGGTTTAATACAATCCCAGCCCCCTAACAATGGTTTAATACAATCCCAGCTCCCTAACAATGGTTTAATACAATCCCAGCTCCCTAACAATGGTTTAATACAATCCCAGCTCCCTAACAATGGTTTAATACAATCCCAGCCCCCTAACAATGGTTTAATACAATCCCAGGTCCCTAACAATGGTTTAATACAATCCCAGCTCCCTAGCAATGGTTTAATACAATCCCCGCCCCCTAACAATTGTTTAATACAATCCCAGCCCCCTAACAATGGTTTAATACAATCCCAGCTCCCTAACAATGGTTTAATACAATCCCAGCCCCCTAACAATGGTTTAATTCAATCCCAGCCTCCTAACAATGGTTTAATACAATCTCAGCCCCCTAACAATGGTTTAATACAATCCCAGCCCCCTAACAATGGTTTAATACAATCCCAGCCCCTTAACAATGGTTTAATACAATCCCAGCTCCCTAACAATGGTTTAATACAATCCCAGCTCCCTAACAATGGGTTAATACAATCCCAGGCCCCTAACAATGGTTTAATACAATCCCAGCCCCCTAACAATGGTTTAATACAATCCCAGCCTCCTAGCAATGGTTTAATACAATCCCAGCCCCCTAACAATAGTTTAATACAATCCCAGCCCCCTAACAATGGTTTAATACAATCCCAGCCCCCTAACAATGGTTTAATACAATCCCAGCCCCCTAACAATGGTTTAATACAATCTCAGCCCCCTAACAATGGTTTAATACAATCCCAGCTCCCTAACAATGGTTTAATACAATCCCAGCTCCCTAACAATGCAAAATACAGTAGAAAACAAGTCCTTTCCTTTCAACTTTGTGACTCAAATCATTAAATTAGAACGTACACAACCCAGCAACAAGCTAAACAATTCTCTGCGTAAGAACTACAAGCGCTACAAGTTTGAAGTCGATCAGAAGAGGCATCCCTAAGTTATCGTATTGGAAGGAGTGGGAAAAATCTTTTAAAGAACACATAGAGGTCGGTTGAGAAAGTTACGTAAACAAACACCAGAACCCAATGTTTTCCAACATGACCTAGTGTCTGTCTATGTCTGTATCTATTACTAATGTTTATACCAACCACTAGAGGTATCTCATGTCTAGGGATACCTGGTAATACGGTATTGTGATCTGACAACCAGAGAGGAGGGGATAACATTGCGTTCTAGATCTTTTGTGTATCCCTATCCATATATACTTGCTCTGCCACTCACAGGATGGTAGACCTTTGGTGGATTAATTAGTACCTGAGGTACTGAAGCATATTCTTGGGATATTTTGGGAAAAGTATGGACAAATACGTGTGTGGGAGTGGGGAGACCAGTAGGCCTGGCGCAGTGCTCCTCCATGTTCTTATATGCTCTTCACGCTACCGGCCACAGGATGCAACTGAGATGCAGAATGTCAGACTGGAATTAACCTGAGGAAAAGTGGAGGAGGGAGGGAAGAGTGGAGGAGGGAGGGAGGAGTGGAGGAGGGAAGAGTGGAGGAGGGAAGAGTGGAGGAGGGAAGAGTGGAGGAGGGAGGGAAGAGTGGAGGAGGGAGGGAAGAGTGGAGCAGGGAAGAGTGGAGGAGGGAGGGAGGAGTGAAGGAGGAAGGGAAAAGTAGAGGAGGAAGGGAAAAATAGAGAAGGGAAGGAGAGGAAGGGGAAGAAGGTGAAAGGAGAAAGAGCAGGAGGATTGATGAGGAGGGGAAGGGGTAGGAGGAAGGAGGGGAGAAAAGGGGAATAGGAGTGGTCGTAGGGGGGAGAAAGAGGGAGAGGAGGAGGGAGAGGAAATGGGGGAGGAAGAGAAATGGAAGTTGGAAGTCCTTCACTGAAGTCCAGCAAACTATAATACTATTTAAATTAAAACTAGCTTAATGTATATACATCTATGATGTATAAACATTAGCAGGTTGGTACAGTGCGCCTGGGGTACTATGAGGAGGGTACAGTGCGCCTGGGGTACTATGAGGAGGGTACAGTGCGCCTGGGGTACTATGAGGAGGGTACAGCGCGCCAGGGGTACTATGATGGGCAGCGGAGGAGGGTACAGTGCACTGCTCCTGGGGTACTATGATGGACAGGGGAGGGGGCACAGTGCACCTGGGGTTAAGTATGATGGTCAGGGAAAAAAGGTACAGTATTTCTGGGGCCATGAGCTAAGAATCGACCCCTGCAACCACAAATAGGTGAGTAAACACACACACACACACACACATCTGTACATATGCACACACAAGCATAGATGCCAACACATACACATGCTCATACAAGGATATAGACGCACACAATCATGTATGCACAAACATATTTTTATATAAACCATAACACAGGTGGGGATAGAACCCGGGTTCTATTCCCGCACGGGGTATGGTTTGTTTGCAATCGTGTCATTACGATTTCGTGAGTCATATTTCTATATATAAGTATTCAAATTCTATATGTGGGTGGCACTATGGCTGGTGCATGCAGTGTGAGGAGTCTGGTGCATGCAGTGTGAGGAGGCTGGTGCATGCAGTGTGAGGAGGTTGGTGCATGCAGTGTGAGGAGTCTGGTGCATGTAGTGTGAGGAGTCTGGTGCATGTAGTGTGAGGAGGCTGGTGCATGCAGTGTGAGGAGGTTGGTGCATGCAGTGTGAGGAGTCTGGTGCATGTAGTGTGAGGAGGCTGGTGCATGCAGTGTGAGGAGGCTGGTGCATGCAGTGTGAGGAGGCTGGTGCATGCAGTGTGAGGAGTCTGGTGCATGTAGTGTGAGGAGTCTGGTGCATGTAGTGTGAGGAGGCTGGTGCATGCAGTGTGAGGAGGCTGGTGCATGCAGTGTGAGGAGTCTGGTGCATGTAGTGTGAGGAGGCTGGTGCATGCAGTGTGAGGAGTCTGGTGCATGTAGTGTGAGGAGGCTGGTGCATGCAGTGTGAGGAGTCTGGTGCATGCAGTGTGAGGAGGCTGGTGCATGCAGTGTGAGGAGTCTGGTGCATGTAGTGTGAGGAGTCTGGTGCATGTAGTGTGAGGAGGCTGGTGCATGCAGTGTGAGGAGGTTGGTGCATGCAGTGTGAGGAGTCCGGTGCATGCAGTGTGAGGAGGCTGGTGCATGCAGTGTGAGGAGTCTGGTGCATGTAGTGTGAGGAGTCTGGTGCATGTAGTGTGAGGAGGCTGGTGCATGCAGTGTGAGGAGGTTGGTGCATGCAGTGTGAGGAGTCTGGTGCATGTAGTGTGAGGAGGCTGGTGCATGCAGTGTGAGGAGTCTGGTGCATGTAGTGTGAGGAGGCTGCTGCATGCAGTGTGAGGAGGCTGGTGCATGCAGTGTGAGGAGGCTGGTGCATGCAGTGTGAGGAGTCTGGTGCATGTAGTGGGAGGAGTCTGGTGCATGTAGTGTGAGGAGGCTGGTGCATGCAGTGTGAGGAGGTTGGTGCATGCAGTGTGAGGAGTCTGGTGCATGTAGTGTGAGGAGGCTGGTGCATGCAGTGTGAGGAGTCTGTTGCATGTAGTGTGAGGAGGCTGGTGCATGCAGTGTGAGGAGGTTGGTGCATGCAGTGTGAGGAGTCTGGTGCATGTAGTGTGAGGAGGCTGGTGCATGCAGTGTGAGGAGGCTGGTGCATGCAGTGTGAGGAGTCTGGTGCATGTAGTGTGAGGAGGCTGGTGCATGCAGTGTGAGGAGGTTGGTGCATGCTGTGTGAGGAGTCTGGTGCATGTAGTGTGAGGAGGCTGGTGCATGCAGTGTGAGGAGGCTGGTGCACGCAGTGTGAGGAGTCTCGTGCATGCAGTGTGAGGAGGCTGGTGCATGCAGTGTGAGGAGGCTGGTGCATACAGTGTGAGGAGGCTGGTGCATGCAGTATGAGGAGGCTGGTGCATGCAGTGTGAGGAGGCTGGTGCATACAGTGTGAGGAGTCTGGTGCATGCAGTGTGAGGAGGCTGGTGCATGCAGTGTGAGGAGGCTGGTGCATGCAGTGGGAGGAGGCTGGTGCATGCAGTGTGAGGAGTCTGGTGCATGCAGTGTGAGGAGGCTGGTGCATGCAGTGTGAGGAGGCTGGTGCATGCAGTGTGAGGAGTCTGGTGCATGCAGTGTGAGGAGGAGGCTGGTGCATGCAGCGTGAGGAGGCTGGTGCATGCAGTGTGAGGAGGCTGGTGCATGCAGTGTGAGGAGGCTGGTGCATGTAGTGTGAGGAGACTGGTGCATGCAGTGTGAGGAGGCTGGTGCATGCAGTGTGAGGAGTCTGGTGCATGCAGTGTGAGGAGCCTGGTGCATGCAGTGTGAGGAGGCTGGTGCATGCAGTGTGAGGAGGCTGGTGCATGCAGTATGAGGAGCTGGTGCATGCAGTGTGAGGAGGCTGGTGCATACAGTGTGAGGAGTCTGGTGCATGCAGTGTGAGGAGGCTGGTGCATGCAGTGTGAGGAGGCTGGTGCATGCAGTGGGAGGAGGCTGGTGCATGCAGTGTGAGGAGTCTGGTGCATGCAGTGTGAGGAGGCTGGTGCATGCAGTGTGAGGAGGCTGGTGCATGCAGTATGAGGAGTCTGGTGCATGCAGTGCGAGGAGGAGGCTGGTGCATGCAGTGTGAGGAGGCTGGTGCATGCAGCGTGAGGAGGCTGGTGCATGCAGTGTGAGGAGGCTGGTGCATGCAGTGTGAGGAGGCTGGTGCATGTAGTGTGAGGAGGCTGGTGCATGCAGTGTGAGGAGGCTGGTGCATGCAGTGTGAGGAGGCTGGTGCATGCAGCGTGAGGAGGCTGGTGCATGCAGTGTGAGGAGGCTGGTGCATGCAGCGTGAGGAGGCTGGTGCATGCAGTGTGAGGAGGCTGGTGCATGCAGTGTGAGGAGGCTGGTGCATGCAGTGTGAGGAGGCTGGTGCATGCAGTGTGAGGAGGCTGGTGCATGCAGCGTGAGGAGGCTGGTGCGTGCAGTGTGAGGAGGCTGGTGCATGCAGCGTGAGGAGGCTGGTGCATGCAGTGTGAGGAGGCTGGTGCATGCAGTGTGAGGAGGCTGGTGCATGCAGTGTGAGGAGGCTGGTGCATGCAGTGTGAGGAGGCTGGTGCATGTAGTGTGAGGAGGCTGGTGCATGCAGTGTGAGGAGTTTGGTGCATGCAGTGTGAGGAGGCTGGTGCATGCAGTGTGAGGAGGTTGGTGCATGCAGTGTGAGGAGTCTGGTGCATGTAGTGTGAGGAGGCTGGTGCATGCAGTGTGAGGAGGCTGGTGCATGCAGTGTGAGGAGTCTGGTGCATGTAGTGTGAGGAGGCTGGTGCATGCAGTGTGAGGAGTCTGGTGCATGTAGTGTGAGGAGGCTGGTGCATGCAGTGTGAGGAGTCTGGTGCATGTAGTGTGAGGAGTCTGGTGCATGTAGTGTGAGGAGGCTGGTGCATGCAGTGTGAGGAGGTTGGTGCATGCAGTGTGAGGAGTCCGGTGCATGCAGTGTGAGGAGGCTGGTGCATGCAGTGTGAGGAGTCTGGTGCATGTAGTGTGAGGAGTCTGGTGCATGTAGTGTGAGGAGGCTGGTGCATGCAGTGTGAGGAGGATGGTGCATGCAGTGTGAGGAGTCTGGTGCATGTAGTGTGAGGAGGCTGGTGCATGCAGTGTGAGGAGTCTGGTGCACGCAGTGTGAGGAGGCTGCTGCATGCAGTGTGAGGAGGCTGGTGCATGCAGTGTGAGGAGGCTGGTGCATGCAGTGTGAGGAGTCTGGTGCATGTAGTGGGAGGAGTCTGGTGCATGTAGTGTGAGGAGGCTGGTGCATGCAGTGTGAGGAGGTTGGTGCATGCAGTGTGAGGAGTCTGGTGCATGCAGTGTGAGGAGGCTGGTGCATGCAGTGTGAGGAGGCTGGTGCATGCAGTGTGAGGAGGCTGGTGCATGTAGTGTGAGGAGGCTGGTGCATGCAGTGTGAGGAGTCTGGTGCATGCAGTGTGAGGAGGCTGGTGCATGCAGTGTGAGGAGGTTGGTGCACGCAGTGTGAGGAGTCTGGTGCATGTAGTGTGAGGAGGCTGGTGCATGCAGTGTGAGGAGGCTGGTGCATGCAGTGTGAGGAGTCTGGTGCATGTAGTGTGAGGAGGCTGGTGCATGCAGTGTGAGGAGTCTGGTGCATGTAGTGTGAGGAGGCTGGTGCATGCAGTGTGAGGAGTCTGGTGCATGTAGTGTGAGGAGTCTGATGCATGTAGTGTGAGGAGGCTGGTGCATGCAGTGTGAGGAGGTTGGTGCATGCAGTGTGAGGAGTCCGGTGTATGCAGTGTGAGGAGGCTGGTGCATGCAGTTTGAGGAGTCTGGTGCATGTAGTGTGAGGAGTCTGGTGCATGTAGTGTGAGGAGGCTGGTGCATGCAGTGTGAGGAGGTTGGTGCATGCAGTGTGAGGAGTCTGGTGCATGTAGTGTGAGGAGGCTTGTGCATGCAGTGTGAGGAGTCTGGTGCATGCAGTGTGAGGAGGCTGCTGCATGCAGTGTGAGGAGGCTGGTGCATGCAGTGTGAGGAGGCTGGTGCATGCAGTGTGAGGAGTCTGGTGCATGTAGTGGGAGGAGTCTGGTGCATGTAGTGTGAGGAGGCTGGTGCATGCAGTGTGAGGAGGTTGGTGCATGCAGTGTGAGGAGTGTGGTGCATGTAGTGTGAGGAGGCTGGTACATGCAGTGTGAGGAGTCTGGTGCATGCAGTGGGAGGAGTCTGGTGCATGTAGTGTGAGGAGTCTGGTGCATGCAGTGTGAGGAGGCTGGTGTATGTAGTGTGAGGAGGCTGGTGCATGCAGTGTGAGGAGGTTGGTGCATGCAGTGTGAGGAGTCTGGTGCATGTAGTGTGAGGAGGCTGGTGCATGCAGTGTGAGGAGGCTGGTGCATGCAGTGTGAGGAGTCTGGTGCATGTAGTGTGAGGAGGCTGGTGCATGCAGTGTGAGGAGGTTGGTGCATGCAGTGTGAGGAGTCTGGTGCATGTAGTGTGAGGAGGCTGGTGCATGCAGTGTGAGGAGGCTGGTGCATGCAGTGTGAGGAGTCTGGTGCATATAGTGTGAGGAGTCTGGTGCATGTAGTGTGAGGAGGTTGGTGCATGTAGTGTGAGGAGTCTGGTGCATGCAGTGTGAGGAGGCTGGTGCATGTAGTGTGAGGAGGCTGGTGCATGCAGTGTGAGGAGTCTGGTGCATGCAGTGTGAGGAGGCTGGTGCATGTAGTGTTAGGAGGCTGGTGCATGCAGTGTGAGGAGTCTGGTGCATGCAGTGTGAGGAGGCTGGTGCATGCAGTGTGAGGAGGCTGGTGCATGCAGTGTGAGGAGTCTGGTGCATGCAGTGTGAGGAGGCTGGTGCATGCAGTGTGAGGAGTCTGGTGCATGTAGTGTGAGGAGTCTGGTGCATGTAGTGTGAGGAGGTTGGTGCATGTAGTGTGAGGAGGCTGGTGCATGCAGTGTGAGGAGGCTGGTGCATGTAGTGTGAGGAGGCTGGTGCATGCAGTGTGAGGAGGCTGGTGCATGTAGTGTGAGGAGGCTGGTGCATGCAGTGTGAGGAGTCTGGTGCATGCAGTGTGAGGAGGCTGGTGCATGCAGTGTGAGGAGTCTGGTGCATGTAGTGTGAGGAGTCTGGTGCATGCAGTGTGAGGAGGCTGGTGCATGCAGTGTGAGGAGGCTGGAGCATGCAGTGTGAGGAGGCTGGTGCATGCAGTGTGAGGAGGCTGGTGCATGCAGTGTGAGGAGTCTGGTGCATGCAGTGTGAGGAGGCTGGTGCATGCAGTGTGAGGAGGCTGGTGCATGCAGTGTGAGGAGGCTGGTGCATGCAGTGTGAGGAGGCTGGTGCATACAGTGTGAGGAGGCTGGTGCATGCAGTGTGAGGAGGCTGGTGCATGTAGTGTGAGGAGGCTGGTGCATCCAGTGTGAGGAGTCTGGTGCATGCAGTGTGAGGAGGCTGGTGCATGCAGTGTGAGGAGGCTGGTGCATGCAGTGTGAGGAGTCTGGTGCATGTAGTGGAGTCTGGTGCATGCAGTGTGAGGAGGCTGGTGCATGCAGTGTGAGGAGGCTGGTGCATGCAGTGTGAGGAGGCTGGTGCATGTAGTGTGAGGAGGATGGTGCATGCAGTGTGAGGAGGCTGGTGCATGCAGTGTGAGGAGTCTGGTGCATGCAGTGTGAGGAGGCTGGTGCATGCAGTGTGAGGAGGCTGGTGCATGCAGTGTGAGGAGGCTGGTGCATGCAGTGTGAGGAGGCTGGTGCATGCAGTGTGAGGAGGCTGGTGCATGCAGTGTGAGGAGGCTGGTGCATGTAGTGTGAGGAGGCTGGTGCATGCAGTGTGAGGAGGCTGGTGCATGTAGTGTGAGGAGTCTGGTGCATGCAGTGTGAGGAGGCTGGTGCATGCAGTGTGAGGAGTCTGGTGCATGTAGTGTGAGGAGTCTGGTGCATGTAGTGTGAGGAGGTTGGTGCATGTAGTGTGAGGAGGCTGGTGCATGCAGTGTGAGGAGGCTGGTGCATGTAGTGTGAGGAGGCTGGTGCATGCAGTGTGAGGAGGCTGGTGCATGTAGTGTGAGGAGGCTGGTGCATGCAGTGTGAGGAGTCTGGTGCATGCAGTGTGAGGAGGCTTGTGCATGCAGTGTGAGGAGTCTGGTGCATGTAGTGTGAGGAGGCTGGTGCATGCAGTGTGAGGAGTCTGGTGCATGCAGTGTGAGGAGGCTGGTGCATGCAGTGTGAGGAGGCTGGTGCATGCAGTGTGAGGAGGCTGGTGCATGCAGTGTGAGGAGGCTGGTGCATGCAGTGTGAGGAGTCTGGTGCATGCAGTGTGAGGAGGCTGGTGCATGCAGTGTGAGGAGGCTGGTGCATGCAGTGTGAGGAGTCTGGTGCATGTAGTGTGAGGAGTCTGGTGCATGCAGTGTGAGGAGGCTGGTGCATGTAGTGTGAGGAGGCTGGTGCATGCAGTGTGAGGAGGCTGGTGCATGTAGTGTGAGGAGGATGGTGCATGCAGTGTGAGGAGGCTGGTGCATGTAGTGTGAGGAGGCTGGTGCATGCAGTGTGAGGAGGCTGGTGCATGCAGTGTGAGGAGGCTGGTGCATGCAGTGTGAGGAGGCTGGTGCATGTAGTGTGAGGAGGATGGTGCATGCAGTGTGAGGAGGCTGGTGCATGTAGTGTGAGGAGGCTGGTGCATGCAGTGTGAGGAGGCTGGTGCATGCAGTGTGAGGAGGCTGGTGCATGCAGTGTGAGGAGGCTGGTGCATGTAGTGTGAGGAGGCTGGTGCATGCAGTGTGAGGAGGCTGGTGCATGCAGTGTGAGGAGGCTGGTGCATGTAGTGTGAGGAGGCTGGTGCATGCAGTGTGAGGAGGCTGGTGCATGCAGTGTGAGGAGGCTGGTGCATGCAGTGTGAGGAGGGTGGTGCATGCAGTGTGAGGAGGCTGCTGCATGCAGTGTGAGGAGGCTGGTGCATGCAGTGTGAGGAGGCTGGTGCATGCAGTGTGAGGAGGCTGGTGCATGTAGTGTGAGGAGGAAGGTGCATGCAGTGTGAGGAGTCTGGTGCATGCAGTGTGAGGAGGCTGGTGCATGCAGTGTGAGGAGTCTGGTGCATGCAGTGTGAGGAGGCTGGTGCATGCAGTGTGAGGAGGCTGGTGCATGCAGTGTGAGGAGTCTGGTGCATGTAGTGTGAGGAGTCTGGTGCATGCAGTGTGAGGAGGCTGGTGCATGTAGTGTGAGGAGGCTGGTGCATGCAGTGTGAGGAGGCTGGTGCATGTAGTGTGAGGAGGATGGTGCATGCAGTGTGAGGAGGCTGGTGCATGTAGTGTGAGGAGGCTGGTGCATGCAGTGTGAGGAGGCTGGTGCATGCAGTGTGAGGAGGCTGGTGCATGCAGTGTGAGGAGGCTGGTGCATGCAGTGTGATGAGGCTGGTGCATGCAGTGTGAGGAGGCTGGTGCATGCAGTGTGAGGAGGCTGGTGCATGTAGTGTGAGGAGGCTGGTGCATGCAGTGTGAGGAGTCTGGTGCATGCAGTGTGAGGAGGCTGGTGCATGCAGTGTGAGGAGGGTGTTGCATGCAGTGTGAGGAGTCTGGTGCATGTAGTGTGAGGAGTCTGGTGCATGCAGTGTGAGGAGGCTGGTGCATGCAGTGTGAGGAGGCTGGTGCATGCAGTGTGAGGAGGCTGGTGCATGTAGTGGGAGGAGGATGGTGCATGCAGTGTGAGGAGGCTGGTGCATGTAGTGTGAGGAGGTTGGTGCATGCAGTGTGAGGAGGCTGGTGCATGCAGTGTGAGGAGGCTGGTGCATGCAGTGTGAGGAGGCTGGTGCATGCAGTGTGAGGAGGCTGGTGCATGCAGTGTGAGGAGGCTGGTGCATGCAGTGTGAGGAGGCTGGTGCATGTAGTGTGAGGAGGCTGGTGCATGCAGTGTGAGGAGGCTGGTGCATGTAGTGTGAGGAGTCTGGTGCATGCAGTGTGAGGAGGCTGGTGCATGCAGTGTGAGGAGTCTGGTGCATGTAGTGTGAGGAGTCTGGTGCATGTAGTGTGAGGAGGTTGGTGCATGTAGTGTGAGGAGGCTGGTGCATGCAGTGTGAGGAGGCTGGTGCATGTAGTGTGAGGAGGCTGGTGCATGCAGTGTGAGGAGGCTGGTGCATGTAGTGTGAGGAGGCAGGTGCATGCAGTGTGAGGAGCCTGGTGCATGAAGTGTGAGGAGGCTGGTGCATGCAGTGTGAGGAGCCTGGTGCATGCAGTGTGAGGAGTCTGGTGCATGTAGTGTGAGGAGGTTGGTGCATGTAGTGTGAGGAGGCTGGTGCATGCAGTGTGAGGAGGCTGGTGCATGTAGTGTGAGGAGGCTGGTGCATGCAGTGTGAGGAGGCTGGTGCATGTAGTGTGAGGAGGCAGGTGCATGCAGTGTGAGGAGGCTGGTGCATGCAGTGTGAGGAGGCTGGTGCATGCAGTGTGAGGAGCCTGGTGCATGCAGTGTGAGGAGTCTGGTGCATGTAGTGTGAGGAGGCTGGTGCATGCAGTGTGAGGAGGCTGGTGCATGCAGTGTGAGGAGGCTGGTGCATGCAGTGTGAGGAGGCTGGTGCATGCAGTGTGAGGAGGCTGGTGCATGCAGTGTGAGGAGGCTGGTGCATGCAGTGTGAGGAGGCTGGTGCATGCAGTGTGAGGAGTCTGGTGCATGTAGTGTGAGGAGGCTGGTGCATGCAGTGTGAGGAGGCTGGTGCATGCAGTGTGAGGAGGCTGGTGCATGCAGTGTGAGGAGGCTTGTGCATGCAGTGTGAGGAGGCTGGTGCATGCAGTGTGAGGAGGCTGGTGCCTGCAGTGTGAGGAGGCTGGTGCATGCAGTGTGAGGAGGCTGGTGCATGCAGTGTGAGGAGGCTGGTGCATGCAGTGTGAGGAGGCTGGTGCATGCAGTGTGAGGAGGCTGGTGCATGCAGTGTGAGGAGGCTGGTGCATGCAGTGTGAGGAGGCTGGTGCATGCAGTGTGAGGAGGCTGGTGCATGCAGTGTGAGGAGGCTGGTGCATGCAGTGTGAGGAGTCTGGTGCATGCAGTGTGAGGAGGCTGACCTTGTGCAGTACAGGATGCTGCTTCTTGCAGCACACAGCCACCCAAACAAATCTGTGTTGTGATGCCTTGATGGAACTGAGTGGTAGTGAAAAGTGACAGAAGAGGGAGAGAGAGAAAGAGAGAGAGAGAGAGAGAGAGAGAGAGAGAGAGAGAGAGAGAGAGAGAGAGAGAGAGAGAGAGAGAGAGAGAGAGAGAGAGAGAGAGAGAGAGAGAGAGAGAGAGAGGGAGAGAAAGAGAGAAAGGTAATTTATTACCTATGTTAAGATTTGTACAGATTATTATTATTATTATTTTTATTATTATTATTAATATTATTATTATTATTATTTTTATTATTATTATTATTATTATTATTATTATTATTATTATTATTGTTATTATTATTATTAATATACGATAATCTAAAACCTTGTCGGTTCTTCAGTGCTGGGAGTTGTGGAGGCTCGATCCGCCGTTCGTTAAGCTCAATCAGGCTTCTGTGGAAAAACAAGTGAAGGGAAACAAAGGAAAGAGGAAGTAGAAAACTACTGAAAGAACAGGAGGAGAGGCACAGGGAGCAAAGAAGAGAAAGAATATAGAGATGGAGAGAACAACAGGCATTGATAAAGGTAACGTGATAAGGGGAACGAAATAAAGAAAATGAGAACATAAAATCGTGATAAGGAGAAGAACGTTATATGAAGGGAAATATAAGAAGAGCCGGAATGCGATAAAAACGAGATAAGAAGACAACGATAATGAGAAGGGGAAAAAGATGAGAATGGAATGCGTTAAGAAGGGGAACACGATAGGAATAAAAAGTGAAAGAGATAAAGGGAGAGGTTAGCTTAAGAGCTAAGGAAGGGATTTTGAGAATGGAGGAGATGAGAAAACAGAGAGAGAGAGAGAGAGAGAGAGAGAGAGAGAGAGAGAGAGAGAGAGAGAGAGAGACAGAGAGAGAGAGAGAGAGAGAGAGAGCCATGCTATTTAAAAACTGGCACTAGTAGAGTCCATTGCCTGGCGGAGAATGCAGGAGCACAGGAATGTGTAGGTATGTGTTGGCCACGTGAAGCATCACACCTGCAGCACCACACCTGCGTCACCACACCTGCATCACCACACCTGCAGCACCACACCTGCAGCACCACACCTGCAGCACCACACCTGCATCACCACACCTGCAGCACCACACCTGCAGCACCACACCTGCAGCACCACACCTGCAGCACCACACCTGCAGCACCACACCTGCATCACCACACCTGCAGCACCACACCTGCAGCACCACACTTGCACCACAACACCTGCATCACCACACCTGCAGCATCATACCTGTACCACCACACCTGCACAATTATACCTGCACCACCACACTTACACCACCACACCTGCATCACCATACCTGCACCACCACACTTAACCCAAAACAAACCCACGTCTTCCCCCACAACCCACCATACTTCCACAACATGCCCCACCAAATCCACACTTGCTCCGCCAGAGCCACACCTACCTCTCACAACCAGTCCCACCACCCCCCACACACCTATCCCGACATAAATACACCTACCAACATTTTCTTCTCCCGGAGAAACAATTATTAAATAAAAGTCACCGTAACGTCACTGGTCAGCAATAGCTAGAGAAGTTTCTAGGGAAGTGAAGTAAGATAGTATTTCCCATCGCTGTCTGTGGTCAACCCCGTGCAAGTATCTCTTACTGCATTGATGACTTGAGAATTTCTATGATTTGGATAGGACAGCGTGATATGTCTTCGACCTCTGCAGCTACCACCTGCTCACTGATTTTTTTTCTTGAGACATATACAGTACAAGCTGAAATGTGTCTCATCTCCCATATTTTAATGTTAAAGGGAGTAACAAAGCTGATAATAATAATAATAATAATACTAATAATAATAATAATAATAATAATAATAATAATAATAATAATAATAATAATAATAATTATTATTATTATTATTATTATTATTATTATTATTATTATTATTATTATTATTAACGTTAAGCGCTAACCCATGTGGGTCATTCAGCAAGACGTGGTGGAGGCTTGATCTTCCGTTTGCTAAGCGCCGTATCAAAGCTGAAAATTTTAAGGTAATGTGTGGATTATAACAGCCCATGTTCGGGTCAGTTACTCCACTTCTGTTCAGACCATCTCCTGGGTCGGTTACTCCACCTCTGTTCAGACCATCTCCTGGGTCAGTTACTCCACCTCTGTTCAGACCATCTCCTGGGTCAGTTACTCCGCCTCTGTTCAGACCATCTCCTGGGTCAGTTGCTCCACCTCTGTTCAGACCATCTCCTGGGTCAGTTACTCCACTTCTGTTCAGACCATCTCCTGGGTCAGTTACTCCACCTCTGTTCAGACCATCTCCTGGGTCAGTTACTCCGCCTCTGTTCAGACCATCTCCTGGGTCAGTTACTCCACCTCTGTTCAGACCATCTCCTGGGTCAGTTACTCCGCCTCTGTTCAGACCATCTCCTGGGTCAGTTGCTCCACCTCTGTTCAGACCATCTCCTGGGTCAGTTACTCCACTTCTGTTCAGACCATCTCCTGGGTCAGTTACTCCACCTCTGTTCACACCATCTCCTGGGTCAGTTACTCCACCTCTGTTTAGTCCATCTCATGGGTCGGTTACTCCACTTCAGCTCAGCCCATCTCCTGGGTCAGTTACTCCACCTCTGTTCAGACCATCTCCTGGGTCGGTTACTCCACTTCTGTTCAGTCCATCTCCTGGGTCAGTTAGTCCACCTCTGTTTAGTCCATCTCCTGGGTCGGTTACTCCACTTCTGCTCAGTCCATCTCCTGGGTCAGTTACTCCACCTCTGTTCAGACCATCTCCTGGGTCAGTTACTCCACTTCTGTTCACACCATCTCCTGGGTCAGTTACTCCACCTCTGTTTAGTCCATCTCATGGGTCGGTTACTCCACTTCAGCTCAGCCCATCTCCTGGGTCAGTTACTCCACCTCTGTTCAGACCATCTCCTGGGTCGGTTACTCCACTTCTGTTCAGTCCATCTCCTGGGTCAGTTAGTCCACCTCTGTTTAGTCCATCTCCTGGGTCGGTTACTCCACTTCTGCTCAGTCCATCTCCTGGGTCAGTTACTCCACCTCTGTTCAGACCATCTCCTGGGTCGGTTACTCCACTTCTGTTCAGTCCATCTCCTGGGTCAGTTACTCCACCTCTGTTCAGACCATCTCCTGGGTCGGTTACTCCACTTCTGTTCAGTCCATCTCCTGGGTCAGTTACTCCACCTCTGTTCAGACCATCTCCTGGGTCGTTCACTCCACCTCTGTTCAGACCATCTTCTGCGTCGGTTACTCCACCTCTCTTCCTCCCTCCCTACACCCTGGATGCTCGGTCGAAGAGTTTTAAACTTACTATTGACGAGTGGAGGAGGGAGGGAAGAGTGTACCAGTGTTATACTTGTGACAAGCTTAAAGAGCAGCTCATTTCTTGAAGATGGCAAAAACAGCCTGATCAACAATGTTGTTGCTGCCAGCAGCTTATGTAGACATTAAAACCCAGCTAATCTGGCTTGATGGACTTTCCTGCGATAAAACAGTGTTACGAACTAAGAGAAATATTGACTTTGGGAAAATTTCACTGCACTAAAATGACGCTTGAGCTTAAAAAATAACTTGTGAATTCTGGTGAAGTTTGCAGAACCTGGTTTACTGACCTGGTACATCACTCTGAAAATTTTACAAACATCAGACCAGAAACTTTTCTTTTGTGTCACGTGTGCTCCTCCTGTCGGATTTTTTGTTCAATCTATTCATATCTGTAATTTATTTTTTGCATTTGTAAATATTTTTCAAATATTTTATTGGGTGGTCAAGAAATTATTTAGCTCTGTGGGTGATCATTCCTTATAATTTACCATATTATCATTAATTCCTTGATTTCGAATGACAGTTTGTGTTAACTATGAAGTTCATCTTTCTTTTATTATGATCGACACCATGCCCAGCCTTTCTAGGGTAGGGTAGGTGCCTGAGCCCGAGCCTTTAGCTCACAAGACTGTCATTCCCATTAGCCTCCCTTGGGGCGGGGATGGCAGACCAGAGAGGCCTAGCTTGTGACTAGGCCTGGGGACAGTTGGTCCCAAAGATGAGGAGGTACTTGTGCCTCCTCCCATGGGAGACTTAGGTCTCAGACACTCCCTAAAGAGGGAGCCAAGGCCGGGCCACCACTTGGAAAAGGCCCGGGCCGGGAGAATACCGGCTAATCTTTAATAATAATAATCTTTTATTGCAAATGTTCCCTGGACACATGTCATTGCTTCACAGGTCAGTTAAAAACACTGGGTATTTAGGTGTGCCAGCCGATGGTTCCTTCAAGAATGAGATAAATCTCCAAAATAAAGAGATGGTGGGGGTTCGGATGCTGTGATTTTTTTTTTAAATTAAGTTTACTTATTTGGGTTACCAAAGTAGATCGATGCCAACCCTTGTGTGCGCTTATAGACGACAATCTAACCCGACCAAACCAAACCTAACTTAACATAATCTAACCTCAGCAGCCGTATGTAAGAAAATAATGTCTTTAGAACGTGTTTGGATATAACACCACAGCTCAAGGATCTTATGTACGCAGAAACACACTTTCACAGTCTGTGCATGGGAAATATATTTAGTTTACACAAACTGAGGAAGCACTCTAGTAGCGTAAGGAAGGAGAAAGAAGGATTTTTTTTATAATAAGTGAAACCACCTTACCAAGGTCTTAGTAATAAGCTGACCAATTCAGTAGTGGTGTCTCGGTACTATGGAACGATCTTCTGTCTTGAATTAATAAATGGAAGATGAATTCAAGCCTCTGGCCTTCAAACAATAAAATTACTTAAGCCGTGAGCCTATAAAGTGTGAGAGTACTTAGCTCACTGAGTCTATAAAGGATTCTTTGTATCTATAAGGGTGAGGTAACTTAAGCCTTGAGTCTATAAGACGGCTACAACCGTAGGATGTTACACTAGTAGTGTACGCCATTATGGTAAGAGAAACATCAGTGATTAGATGAGCGAGCAACACCAATACTTGTGTCTGAGAGTAACATCAGTACCCGGATGTGAGGGCAACACAAGTGCCTAGTTGTGAGAACAACAACAGTGCCTGGCTGTGAGAACAACAGCAGTGCCTGGCTGTGAGAACAACAGCAGCGCCTGGCTGTGAGAACAACAGCAGTGCCTGGCTGTGAGAATAACAGCAGTGCCTGGCTGTGAGAACAACAGCAGTGCCTGGCTGTGAGAACAACAGCAGCGCCTGGCTGTGAGAACAACAGCAGTGCCTGGCTGTGAGAACAACAGCAGTGCCTGGCTGTGAGAACAACAGCAGTGCCTGGCTGTGAAAACAACAACAGTGCCTGGCTGTGAGAACAACAACAGTGCCTGGCTGTGAGAACAACAGCAGTGCCTGGCTATGAGAAAAACAGCAGTGCCTGGCTGTGATAACAACAACAGTGCCTGGCTGTGAGAACAACAACAGTGCCTGGCTGTGAGAACAACAACAGTGCCTGGCTGTGAGAAAAACAACAGTGCCTGGCTGTGAGAACAACAACAGTGCCTGGCTGTGAGAACAACAGCAGTGCCTGGCTGTGAGAACAACAGCAGTGCCTGGCTGTGAGAACAACAACAGTGCCTGGCTGTGAGAAAAACAGCAGTGCCTGGCTGTGAGAAAAACAGCAGTGCCTGGCTGTGAGAACAACAGCAGTGCCTGGCTGTGAGAACAACAACAGTGCCTAGCTGTGAGAACAACAGTAGTGCCTGTCTGTGAGAACAACAACAGTGCCTGGCTGTGAGAAAAACAGCAGTGCCTGGCTGTGAGAACAACAGCAGTGCCTGGTTGTGAGAACAACAACAGTGCTTGGCTGTGAGAACAACAGCAGTGTCTGGCTGTGAGAACAACAACAGTGCTGGCTGTGAGAACAACAGCAGTGCCTGTCTGTGAGAACAACAGCAGTGCCTGTCTGTGAGAACAACAGCAGTGCCTGTCTGTGAGAACAACAGCAGTGCCTGGCTGTGAGAACAACAGCAGTGCCTGGCTGTGAGAACAACAACAGTGCCTGGTTGTGATAACAACAGCAGTGCCTGGCTGTGAGAACAACAACAGTGCCTGGCTGTGAGAACAACAGCAGTGTCTGGCTGTGAGAACAACAACAGTGCCTAGCTGTGAGAACAACAGCAGTGCCTGGCTGTGAGAACAACAACAGTGCCTGGCTGTGAGAACAACAGCAGTGCCTGGCTGTGAGAACAACAGCAGTGCCTGGCTGTGAGAACAACAACAGTGCCTGGCTGTGAGAACAACAACAGTGCCTGGCTGTGAGAAAAACAGCAGTGCCTGGCTGTGAGAAAAACAGCAGTGCCTGGCTGTGAGAACAACAGCAGTGCCTGGCTGTGAGAACAACAACAGTGCCTAGCTGTGAGAACAACAGTAGTGCCCGGCTGTGAGAACAACAACAGTGCCTGGCTGTGAGAACAACAGCAGTGCCTGGCTGTGAGAACAACAGCAGTGCCTGTCTGTGAGAACAACAGCAGTGCCTGGCTGTGAGAACAACAGCAGTGCTTGGCTGTGAGAACAACAGCAGTGCCTGGCTGTGAGAACAACAACAGTGCCCTGTTGTGATTTCATATTGTCGGTATTTTATACCTTTCTTGCACAACAACAGCAGTGCCTGGCTGTGAGAACAACAACAGTGCCTGGTTGTGAGAACAACAGCAGTGTCTGGCTGTGAGAACAACAACAGTGCCTAGCTGTGAGAACAACAGCAGTGCCTGTCTGTGAGAACAACAACAGTGCCTGGCTGTGAGAACAACAGCAGTGTCTGGCTGTGAGAACAACAACAGTGCCTAGCTGTGAGAACAACAGCAGTGCCTGGCTGTGAGAACAACAGTGCCTGGCTGTGAGAACAACAGCAGTGCCTGGCTGTGAGAACAACAGCAGTGCCTGGCTGTGATAACAACAGCAGTGCCTGGCTGTGAGAACAACAACAGTGCCTGGCTGTGAGAGCAACAGCTGTGTCTGGCTGTGAGAACAACAACAGTGCCTAGCTGTGAGAACAACAGCAGTGCCTGGCTGTGAGAACAACAACAGTGCCTGGCTGTGAGAACAACAGCAGTGTATGGCTGTGAGAACAACAACAGTGCCTAGCTGTGAGAACAACAGCAGTGCCTGGCTGTGAGAACAATAACAGTGCCTGGCTGTGAGAACAACAGCAGTGCCTGGCTGTGAGAACAACAGCAGTGCCTGGCTGTGAGAACAACAACAGTGCCTGGCTGTGAGAACAGCAGCAGTGCCTGGCTGTGAGAACAACAGCAGTGCTTGGCTGTGAGAACAACAGCACTGCCTGGCTGTGAGAACAACAACAGTGCCTGGTTGTGATTTCATATTGTCGGTATTTTATACCTTTCTTGCACAACAACAGCAGTGCCTGGCTGTGAGAACAACAACAGTGCCTGGTTGTGAGAACAACAGCAGTGTCTGGCTGTGAGAACAACAACAGTGCCTAGCTGTGAGAACAACAGCAGTGCCTGGCTGTGAGAACAACAACAGTGCCTGGCTGTGAGAACAACAGCAGTGTCTGGCTGTGAGAACAACAACAGTGCCTAGCTGTGAGAACAACAGCAGTGCCTGGCTGTGAGAACAACAGTGCCTGGCTGTGAGAACAACAGCAGTGCCTGGCTGTGAGAACAACAGCAGTGCCTGGCTGTGATAACAACAGCAGTGCCTGGCTGTGAGAACAACAACAGTGCCTGGCTGTGAGAGCAACAGCAGTGTCTGGCTGTGAGAACAACAACAGTGCCTAGCTGTGAGAACAACAGCAGTGCCTGGCTGTGAGAACAACAACAGTGCCTGGCTGTGAGAACAACAGCAGTGTATGGCTGTGAGAACAACAACAGTGCATAGCTGTGAGAACAACAGCAGTGCCTGGCTGTGAGAACAATAACAGTGCCTGGCTGTGAGAACAACAGCAGTGCCTGGCTGTGAGAACAACAGCAGTGCCTGGCTGTGAGAACAACAACAGTGCCTGGCTGTGAGAACAACAGCAGTGCCTGGCTGTGAGAAAAACAGCAGTGCCTGGCTGTGAGAACAACAACAGTGCCTAGCTGTGAGAACAACAGTAGTGCCCGGCTGTGAGAACAACAACAGTGCCTGGTTGTGATAACAACAGCAGTGCCTGGCTGTGAGAACAACAACAGTGCCTGGCTGTGAGAGCAACAGCAGTGTCTGGCTGTGAGAACAACAACAGTGCCTAGCTGTAAGAACAACAGCAGTGCCTGGCTGTGAGAACAACAACAGTGCCTGGCTGTGAGAACAACAGCAGTGTATGGCTGTGAGAACAACAACAGTGCCTAGCTGTGAGAACAACAGCAGTGCCAGGCTGTGAGAACAATAACAGTGCCTGGCTGTGAGAACAACAGCAGTGCCTGGCTGTGAGAACAACAGCAGTGCCTGGCTGTGAGAACAACAACAGTGCCTGGCTGTGAGAACAACAGCAGTGCCTGGCTGTGAGAAAAACAGCAGTGCCTGGCTGTGAGAACAACAAAAGTGCCTGGCTGTGAGAACAACAACAGTGCCTGGCTGTGAGAACAACAACAGTGCCTGGCTGTGAGAACAACAACAGTGCCTGGCTGTGAGAACAACAGCAGTGCCTGGCTGTGAGAACAACAGCAGTGCCTGGCTGTGAGAACAACAACAGTGCCTGGCTGTGAGAAAAACAGCAGTGCCTGGCTGTGAGAACAACAGCAGTGCCTGGCTGTGAGAACAACAACAGTGCCTGGCTGTGAGAACAACAACAGTGCCTGGCTGTGAGAAAAACAGCAGTGCCTGGCTGTGAGAACAACAACAGTGCCTGGCTGTGAGAACAACAACAGTGCCTGACTGTGAGAACAACAGCAGTGCCTGGCTGTGAGAAAAACAGCAGTGCCTGGCTGTGAGAACAACAACAGTGCCTGGCTGTGAGAACAACAACAGTGCCTGGCTGTGAGAACAACAACAGTGCCTGGCTGTGAGAACAACAACAGTGCCTGGCTGTGAGAACAACAGCAGTGCCTGGCTGTGAGAACAACAGCAGTGCCTGGCTGTGAGAACAACAACAGTGCCTGGCTGTGAGAAAAACAGCAGTGCCTGGCTGTGAGAACAACAGCAGTGCCTGGCTGTGAGAACAACAACAGTGCCTGGCTGTGAGAACAACAACAGTGCCTGGCTGTGAGAAAAACAGCAGTGCCTGGCTGTGAGAACAACAACAGTGCCTGGCTGTGAGAACAACAACAGTGCCTGGCTGTGAGAACAACAACAGTGCCTGGCTGTGAGAACAACAACAGTGCCTGGCTGTGAGAACAATAACAGTGCCTGGCTGTGAGAACAACAACAGTGCCTGGCTGTGAGAACAACAACAGTGCCTGGCTGTGAGAACAACAACAGTGCCTGGCTGTGAGAACAACGACAGTGCCTGGCTGTGAGAACAACGACAGTGCCTGGCTGTGAGAACAACAACAGTGCCTGGCTGTGAGAACAACAACAGTGCCTGGCTGTGAGAACAACGACAGTGCCTGGCTGTGAGAACAACAACAGTGCCTGGCTGTGAGAAGAACGACAGTGCCTGGCTGTAAGAACAACAACAGTGCCTGGCTGTGAGAACAACAACAGTGCCTGGCTGTGAGAACAACAACAGTGCCTGGCTGTGAGAACAACAACAGTGCCTGGCTGTGAGAACAACACAGCCAAGATTGTATAAATGGAAAGAATAAAAATACAATGTGAAAACTTTTAAAGTCGTTTTAGAGAAATTATCGCGCAGTCTTGTGATGCTGAGAGCAACAGCTGTCAGCGCACGGTGGACGCTGGTGTCACCGTACTCACCTCTTTCTTACTTTTAGGCGCCGTGATTCTGGCTAAGGGCTCTCGATTTAAGGGAACTGGAGCTACGCATCCTCTTCCTCATATAAAATCTGATCACCTCTTATTGACCAGGCACTGTGTGACCCTATTCTAATTTATCTGTGTTCAGTAATAACACACATGGAGACAAACACAAAAGATTAATTGGTCTGTATTTCAATCCCTTTCTGGGATCCTCTTGTGTGTTTACGGGAGTCGAGTCTTCGGGTTTACTCACAGTATACCTTGCCTCTTGGTTTTATTATACCTCTTCTGAAATCTATATGGAATATGCTTCCAATGGCATGTAAAGTCATCTTGTACCTGGCATTTTTTTTATATTTTTAGCTTTTTTTTAACGCTGTAGGTTTGAACCTATGACCTACGATATGAGAGACGAGAGTGCAAACGATACCTGGCTATATTGCCGGGTATCGTTTGCAATAATAATAATTGTGCGTGACATCCCCAGAGGTGTTTACAAAACCATTACTCGTCAGGCCAGGAGTACACTTCCCAACCCGACAGGGAGACTTGTTTATGGTAGTGTAACAATGAAGATTCTCCCTTCAGTCAGCTAAATAAACAGCTCAGGATATTTCCAAAAATTTATGACCAGGGAGAATGAAACATAGACATAAATACCTTAATAAATTCTGGCAGAGAATAATGTAAGAGTTCTCGTCTACATTCACGAACGTCTAACCAGAACATAAAATAAAGCAAAGGTGGAATCATAACCGTATCACATGTATCAATCTTCCACCTGGGTAACAGTCCTGGCAAGATGTTTACATAGTTGAAGAAAAGCATAGACAATGCATGTGTAACAGGTCAGGGAGTCAAATGTCAAGGAGGAGAAGGAACACTGTGGGGAGAAAGTACAGAGGCAGGTATTGCAGGAAATGTACATGCACTTCTGCTCAGGGCTTGTCATGTACATGGTGGTTCCTGCTCAAGGACCACCATGCACATGGTGGTTCCTGCTCAAGGACTACCATGTACCGCCACATTTACACAGCCTGCACGTGCTATACCGCCACATTCACACAGCCTTCACGCACCACCTAAACTTGCTAACCTTCTGTGTAAATTTCACGTCTCTTCAGACATCTTGTGCTCAGTGACATAAAATGCGACTCCCTGATTTGTTTATCCCACATTTAACAGCTTTATCACACCCTATGCTTACTGAAAACTGTATTTTTGACCGCCAAAATGGCGGACAAAGTTGCTTGAGTCGCGTGACTTCAAACTTTTTATATAGCTTCCACTGACTGACATAACTGCAGTCTATGGTCAACTGACTGTAAAATAGCACCAGCAGCACTGTTGACTGGTAGAGGATGTTGCAAGTAGACACCAGAGTTGCAAGTAGACACCAGAGTTGCAAGTAGACACCAGAGTTGCAAGAATCTCTCCCTCTCGTGGTGCTGACTTCACCCTGTCTCCATTCCTACTTTACTCCCTCCCACTCTTCTTTCCTCCCTCTCTTCTTTCTTCCTTCCTTCTCTCCT
>NC_091322.1:5869900-5887400 GCF_038502225.1 Cherax quadricarinatus | reverse complement strand
TAGCACTTTTTGCTTCCTCGCCACTTCCTCCATGAAGCAAAGCAGAATGTTTGATTCTTGCTGTCTTAAGCATAGACAACAATGTCCACTATCTTTACCATGGTAATAAAGTGGGAGCAGTATTTTCCTTAATTGTCCTGCTAAGGTAAGAGATGGACTGTCTCTTATTAAACTACACTTTGCAACACTGGACTGCAAGGAGCGTCGGTCGCTTGACCACGTCGCATACTCGTACTGCATCTGGGATCAATTACTTGATGTAGTAGTAAACAAGATGCTTGCCCCTTCTGAGAGGGCTGGGCCCCTCAGGGCTGAAGGGGGCTGAAAGGGGCTGAAGGGGCTGATACCCCCCTCCTGGAGAAAATTTCTCCACAATCTGCGAACAGGGATAAATAGGACTCTCCTCCTTCACGTCACTTTTGTATACTAACACAGTGCTGGTCACAGAACTGATTCCTTAACTCACACTTGTTAATGTTGTTCATTCTGATTCTGATTCCTAGACTAACACAGGCACGTTTTTTTTTCTGTTTGCGTGCGTACGTGTGTTGTGTGTATTCACCTATGTGTGGTTGTAGGGGGTCGATTCATAGCTCCTGGCTCCGCCTCTTCACTGATCGCTACTAGGTCCTCTCTCCCCCTGCTCCATGAGCCTCATCATGCCTCATCTTAAAACTATGTATGGTTCCTGCCTCCACTACATCACTTGCCAGACTATTCCACTTCCTGACAACTCTATGACTGAAGAAATACTTGTGTCTGTATGTGTCTCTGTGTCTTTATTTGTCTGAGTATCTCAGTGTCTGTGTGTTCCTGTCTGTGTGTGTCTATGTGTCGTCTGTCTGTCTGTCTGTCTGTCTCTCTCTCTGTCTGTCTGTCTGTCTGTCTCTGTCTCTCTCTCTCTCTCTCTCTCTCTCTCTCTCTCTCTCTCTCTCTCTCAATTCTCCACACTAGAGTAATTTTTGTCAAAAGAGCCTCTTTTAAAATATATTTTGGCAGTTTGTTTTCAGTTAAACAAATATATATATAATATTCCTAAGTTCTAATCTTTTTGAGATTAGTCCTCCTGTATTAGCATAGAAAATCTTCAGAAATATATTACTCTCAATGTTGCTCTTTTTCCCATTTGTTTCAATGTGATTTTCATCTATCCTGCTGTCGTTTCTCTGAAAAAAAAAATTGACAGATTCGTATTGACCTGTTACTCTAAGAACTTTTTTTCTTCCCCACTTCTACCTTCACTCAACCTCTTAGTAGTGTTTACGAAATCTTTGATTTTCACTCCTATCCTCCTTTGAAGGTTCTCTAATTAGTATATCCTTATAATCCTCTAATTTCTCAATGTCCTTGGTTTTTTTTCTAAATTCTTCCTTATGCTTAATCTGTGCGAATGTTTTTTCAGTAGCCCAAGGTTTTTTTTTTTTTCATCTTTTCCAATACAATTGTTGGTCACGGTGGATTTTATCATCTCATCTGTGTGTTGTTGATTTTTTTTTTGGCTAATACCACCTGTTGCTTCATCTCTGCGTTTTCTCTAGTGAATTATGGAAAACTATTTTCAATCTTAGATTTATATTCTTTCAAACTTTTCTTCTTCTTCTTCTCTAAGCTGCTGTTCTAATTCTATCTTATGCTTAGTTGCTATTGTATAACTATCTTCTAGGTCAGTTTAGACCTTGTCTAAACCTCTAATTTCCTTTTCAGTATCATCTCTATTTTTAAAGAATTTCTGATCTATCATCTCTCTCTCCTTCATTACATCAGCTTGCTCACTTGATGTCTTCTCCATTGGCTGTAAGGCCGCCTTTCAGTCTTATATTTCATTTTTTTAAATCGCATTTTCCCGTATTCGATTTCTCTATTGATCCTTCTTGCCTTAAGAGAATTTCTTAAATTTGAGTCATTGTACCCATTCATCCACTGGTTTACTTGTAGGCAGGTATAAAGAATAGTTGTGGTTAGGACATGTTCCCTCCGCCGCATGTACCAACCCTTCCTCATAAAGACTAACTAGATTTCTCACATACTGTTTTAGGCAAATTTCACGATTACGTTATTTAGGTAAGGTTAAACTATCCTGTATAAAAAAAAATAATTTATAACATACAGTGTCAATAAATTAAATATTACGTAGAGGCGATAACAGTTTTTGAAACATATTAAATCAGATAATAACTAAATCTTATGCAACAGTCACCCGTCCCAAAGTCTTAGCCATAATGAGCTACTAGCTTTGATTAGGAGGATGGGTTGGTGTATGCTTGCGTGTATGAGATAGATTAAGTAGAATAGCTAGAGAGAGAGACACTCAGTCGTCGCCTCCAGGATATCACTTGGCGATCTAGTGTTCACGAGCCTCACAAACGGAGGAGGAGGAGCGAAGATAATGAGAAGGAGCTGTGACGAGGGTAGATGGGAAACGATGAGAGGTAGCGGTATTAAGCAATGAAAAAGGGGACCGATGAATAGAGGGGCGTGATGAGCCATGAAAGAAAGCGATGAGGAGCGATGAGCAAGGACAGTGAGGAGCGATGAGGGGTTCATAAGAAATGAGGAGAGATGGGAAGGTTCGGTGAGAATGGGCAACGAGAAGACCCGACAAGGAGCGAAGAGAGTAGAGAAGAGGGATGATGAGAAAGAGACGGGGGAAGAGGGATGATGAGAGAGAGGAATTAGAGTGCTGAAGAGAACTAATACTGATGGTAGAATGCTTAACGAAGTCTCCCAGCTCAGGCTGACTGAAGTCTCCCAGTTCAGGCTGACTGAAGTCTCCCAGTTCAGGCTGACTGAAGTCTCCCAGTTCAGGCTGACTGAAGTCTCCCAGTTCAGGCTGACTGAAGTCTCCCAGCTCAGGCTGACTGAAGTCTCCCAGTTCAGGCTGACTGAAGTCTCCCAGTTCAGGCTGACTGAAGTCTCCCAGCTCAGGCTGACTGAAGTCTCCCAGCTCAGGCTGACTGAAGTCTCCCAGTTCAGGCTGACTGAAGTCTCCCAGTTCAGGCTGACTGAAGTCTCCCAGTTCAGGCTGACTGAAGTCTCCCAGTTCAGGCTGACTGAAGTCTTCCAGTTCAGGCTGACTGAAGTCTCCCAGTTCAGGCTGACTGAAGTCTCCCAGTTCAGGCTGACTGAAGTCTCCCAGTTCAGGCTGACTGAAGTCTCCCAATTCAGGCTGACTGAAGTCTCCCAATTCAGGCTGACTGAAGTCTCCCAATTCAGGCTGACTGAAGTCTCCCAGTTCAGGCTGGCTGAAGTCTCCCAATTCAGGCTGACTGAAGTCTCTCAGTTCAGGCTGACTGAAGTCTCCCAGTTCAGGCTGACTGAAGTCTCCCAGTTCAGGCTGACTGAAGTCTCCCAGTTCAGGCTGACTGAAGTCTCCCAGTTCAGGCTGACTGAAGTCTCCCAGTTCAGGCTGACTGAAGTCTCCCGGCTCAGGCTGACAATTACCTACTGCACAAGACTGCTCCTGCGCTACATATGCATTAGATAAACAAAATTCTTGTCTTGGGAAAGCCTGGCTGCCAGATTAGATTTTCTGCATCGCAGTTAGCGGACAGAGGATCGAGTCTCCACTACTCTTTCCCCTGAGTGGTCCACACGGATTGAGATCGTCATACTAATGTAGTAGTAGTAGTAGTAGTAGTAGTAGTAGTAGTAGTAGCAGTAGTAGTAGTAGTAGTAGTAGTAGTAGTAGTAGTAGTAGTAGTAATAACAATAATAATAATAATAATAATAATAATAATCTTGCCCTGTCCTTGTGAAATAACCTGAAATTAATTATATTATTATTTTAACGTTATTAATTTTATTATACGTTACATGCGCTGAACCTGTATGGGTTACATAGCAATATTTTTTTTAAGTTGTTGCTCTAGTTATGAAAAGCGTCACGTCTAGTGCAGTCGTTGTGCTAAGATACTTCTAATTCCACTAACACTGAGCACGACAACACAGCGTGGCTATCAGCCTCTCTAAACGCCCTTCCCGTCAAGGATGCTACAGAGAGTCTGAAGCAACGTAATGCATTGCCACACTTAGGCAGGTGTCAGAGTGGTGTTGAGGCAGGTGTCAGAGTGGTGTTGAGGCAGGTGTCAAGTGTTGAGACTGAGGAAGGTGTCAAGTGGTGCTGAGGGAGATAAGAGAGATATGGTCGGGGAGGAAGGAGCTTCCAAGGCGGCTGATGTACGCCTCGTGTAGTAGCTTGCGTCTTATCCTCCTCTCTTAACTCTCCCCAGACTGCTCTTCCGAGAGGCACATCTCGCAGTCTGGTGGAGATGGTGGTAGTTTATTCGTCAGGATACTAAGCCAGGAGTGACGGCGCGGTGACGACTGCGGCTCCTGATGTAATGGTAATGGGATTGTGATGGTGATGAGCTGGTGGATGTGACGCAGAGGTGATGTATTGTATAGTGACTTTGACCTTGTCTCTGGCATCTATCGTGGCACAGACAACAGGTCTGTTCTCTGGAAATAAAGTCTGAGGTTTACGTCATATATTTGATCAAGGAATCGAAGAATTAATCTGAATTGTTGCTCTCATTTGAACTGTTGCTCAAAGCAAGATTTACGCTCGCTTATAACAGCTAACAAACTTTATATAAGATGACAGCGCGTGGCCACACATGTCGACTTGTACCATCCGCTTTGTCACTGATAACTTCAAAAGCCAATTTAAAGTTAATCACGAACATTAGCGAAGGGGACGACAGTAAACCCACCTTCAACATGACAATCTGACAACTAGTATTCTCTCTCTCTCTCTTTCTCTCTCTCTCTCTTTCGAAGCCTGGGCAGAGAAATGTTGGCATTTAAATTGTTTTAGGTATGCATTTTTAATATTAAGCAGCATGTCTACAGAAAGGACATTTTAGATTTTGCTCCGAGAGTCGAGTTCATTGCACAGCACCAGTCACCTCGCGGGTGAACATACCCTTATGAAAACAGTACATTACACTCCAAGAAGTTGACCTGCCACTGACGATATCAAACTCCATCCCTGGTTGCAATATGCAGGTGTCACTACCTTTACACTGAAAATCTACGTATCCACAAATATCACTATCTTAACAAATCACCAGTATTTAACTGTAGCAAATCCTGCATATTTTTGTTAAATGCCACCAATCTTAGTTACAGAGTGCTTCAGCTGTTCATTAATGTCAGTGGTATTATTTCTCTGCTCGTGTTATCTGCCGGAGAGATGTTTATCATATTCTCCTCACACTTTACACTGATTTTTCCTCCTCTGGAGTTGCTACACCGATCTTCTACATAAACAGGTAACCCAAATGAATCCTGCTTACCAATAGTCTCAACTTTTCATCTTTCTTATCGTAATGTTTCAGCTAATACAACCTTATTGACTACTACACTTTTCTCGGTAAATTTGTCCTCTAGATTTTTAACTAGATTTCTCGTTATTTACTACAATGTTTCTCCAAATCTGTTGTTTACATTTCCTTGTTGTTCTCACATTCCTGCTAACTAGTCGGCTCTCTCATTCTCTGCAGAATTAATATGATATGGTATCCACACAATCATTATCAATATTTTATCTTAAACATTTTAACATTTATTTCCCCTACAATACTGTTAATATTTCTGGAGATTAATTTCAGTTGATGTCACGTCCTGATCTCTTGCACACTTTTCAAGATGTCTGACAAACTTTTGGTTTCTAACTTCAGTAATCGGTGATTCACATCACAACATTCAGGATCTATCTATCCATCAGTGTCTGGTCAAGACCTCATTTAGCGATATATTCGGCTTCCTCATTTTGAGTTTCATCTTAACCATTACCTTACTTTCCTCTTATGTAGGTTTCGATTTAATATCCTCCCTGCTTTGACAGGGTTATTTATGCAGTTCATAATTTAGGTCATTAACAGTTACATTTTTAAAACTCTTCCCTGATTCTACCCTTCATTATGAACAATTTTAAATTCTTTATAAATGTTGTTTACAATACGTCTTAATAATCTAATGGAAACAATAGCATTACTGTATTTTTTCTTGTTTCAAATGCTTTAATCTTAAGCTATAAATTCTGGTAGTTCGAGGGGAGCTCAGAATTCTGACAGCTGGAGCCTCCTGGGCTCGCTCTAGTTTGTTGAATCTTGCTTTACCAAGAGTCAGGAGAACAATACAATGTACGTTTTATGAAGTACTTGCATTAATGCTCCACTTGCGTACCATTTCAGCGTTTTAAGTGGTCTTAACTTATTATTACCATTTCTTGTTTCATTTATCACGTTCTCTCTGCTGTTTTATTCCTACATACAGCGTTGCTATTTGAAAATTCTCTTCGTTTTTCTTAACATACTTTTGTTTTCACTTCTGAAGTTGCAGATCTAACTTCTCGGCACTTTGCACCAAGTTCTTTCAGTGATTGTACTATTGTCAAAACACAGAGTGAGTCGATATATCGTAAGTAAAACCCTACACTATAAATAATCCCCTTTTTAAGTGATTTTGACAAGTGTGTTTATTTAAACATTAATCAATAAAATGGAGACACCTTCTCGGGGTGTTCCCATTCTGATTTTTTCCTTGAAACAATACTCTTGGCTCCTCTGTCGTTTAGATACTTCTTAATCCACATATATTGTCTTTTGAACTTCCATCCATACAATTTAATCTATTATTACTAATAATCACAGGGAAGAGTTAAACCCGTAGAGGTCATATAACGCATGTGGAGAGGGAGGTAACCAGGTTAGAATCAAAGTATAAAATAGGTCGACTTTCCCTTACCGACATAAAGGTCTTGAGCTACGTCGAGAATCTTCTTTAAATCAACTTAGAATGAATATTGTGTTTATCATTTACAAAAAATATTTCTAGGTAATATACAGCCCCTTTGCATTCCATGAAACCACTTAAGGTGGAATCTAGTTTATCTTCTGTTTCATACTATAATCTAGTAAGTAGTATTCTAACATTTTACGTCTTGAACACATGTCAGTCATTTCTTTTAAGAACAATATAATGATTGTTTTATTCATTTTGGGGAGGATGTCTCTTGATAAATATGACCAATTAAATTTGAAGGAGATTGGTTGCCCTTTCACTTTAGCAAGAGTTTTAATTAACCCACAAGTGAAACCGTCTTTCCAAGGGACTGGTGAGATCTCTTTAATTTAATTACATTTCTTATTTGCAAATCACTAACTGGCGTATCAGCTATGTGTAATGCTTAAGGTGATGTTGTCTCCTTTTTTTTCACTGTTGTTGATTCCGCATCTCCGTAATGTCGTATGGTTGAGGCGCAGATGATTCGCGGAACCATCCATCCATTGCTTCTGCTCTCTCCTGGAGGATTCAGATGTGCTGACTCGGCAGTACTTTTCTTGAGGCTTTTTTCCAATCTTCCGTGAAATTCTTTCGCTGTGTATACTTGCCACGAAAGTCTTCCATGCCTCTCTGGCCAGAGTTCTAGCTTCTTTGGCTGCAATTACTACTGGCTTTAAGAATTCTTTGTTTTAATTGACTGAATTCACACTACACATTGCAGTTGCTTTCCTAACAAGGGCATTACAATATTTCACCTTTTCATTAAGGACCCACTTACCTTTTTTCCTCTTTTTCGCACATTTTGATTGGGAATAGCGTCAGATAAAACATCGACCACTTGATCAAGTGATTCAGGCAACAAGTGATTTTTATACCAGTCACTATTATCACTGACGAAGGCATTAATATTTTTCTCTTCGAGTATGGCCAAGTTTTGGGAGATCAGCGAGCCAACAATTATGTCAGCTGAGGTCAGCCAATGCATGTTTTTAATTTGGCACGAATAATTAATCCTGCCCAGGATTCTGGGATTCTCACACACATTTGTAAGTTTGTGAAATCTATTACGATTAACACTGCTGCTTGTGCCCTCAGATCTCAACTTGAGATTTTGAGCGCTGTTGTCTTCCACCATGAGAGTGAGCTCCTCATAACAGTAGCTCTGGGAGCTCCTCAGCTCTAAAAGTCCTAGCAGAAACCTAACATTGATGACGTTCAGTGCATATCTAAGGTACACAAATAACCCGCACATAAAAGAGAGAAGCTTACGACGACGTTTCGGTCCGACTTGGACCATTTACAAAGTCACACAGTGTGACTTTGTAAATGGTCCAAGTCGGACCGAAACATCGTCGTAAGCTTCTCTCTTTTATGTGCGGGTTATTTGTGTATCGTTCCAGTCACGGTATTGTGCCTTTTTTGTTACATATCTAAGGTGAAGCAGCAATGTGATAGTCTCAACTCTGTTGTCATATTAGCGTCCCACTTTTTCTACGGGACTACTATTCTTGACATACCATATATATATTGTTATCAGTAATGGGGAAGCAGTATTTATTAGATCCAATAAACACTGGACTGTGCCATCTACATCATTTTACAGTACGTATTCTTCTCAAATTAAAAACTGCACCAACCATAACGTAGATAGAAAATTCGTCATTCGTATATACACACACAGATTAAACCTATACACTCATAAGCTAAAAATTTCAGCATCCTTTTAAAATTTATTAAATCAGTGATGCTAAAAACGTCCTTGAAATCTCTCTAAACTTCCCGGCGATTTTAATATATAACCCAAGACTGAACCTGTAAGTCTGAAGCCGAGAGACCACTATTCAAATATGTATTACAATTAGCAACAGAGAGAGGAACAGGATTCCTAGCAAGCAGGTGATTTAGGGCGAGACGTGTGTTCTCTAACTTTTTCTTTGATTTCACTCAGTGTAATGATTCTTGTGGATAGAGGAGGACCTTGTAAAACTAGCTCCTTTGCAAAGCCCACTGAACCTTCAACGTCCCAAGGACATTCCGATGAATATGGCCATTCAGCTCCTGTGAGGCTGTTGTAGTGTCTATTAGAATACGTTCAATTTAGCATCCACCCATCACAAACATGGCTTAGGCTGGTGCAAAGATGAGTGAGCGTCTCATTGGAATATACTGTATGTCACCAGAAAAACAAAGAACTATTGGAATCCAAGTATACTAAGTTCAGATACACTATGGCAAGCAATGAAGATGGAAAAAGTGAGGATAGCACAGAAAGGAGAAAGAGAGAGAGAGAGAGAGAGAGAGAGAGAGAGAGAGAGAGAGAGAGAGAGAGAGAGAGAGAGAGAGAGAGAGAGAGAGAAAGAACCCTCTCATTTAGACCACACCCCAGGAGGGTAGCCGACATCAGAGCATGTGAGAACAAGTGAAGGCACCTTCACTGCAGACACAGCAACATAAGTATGGTGCCAAGGCCTACACATGAAACGGGTACCATAGTCAGCTCCACAAATTAACGAATTTGAGTATATGAATATTAAGAACAGAACTACTGCTTTCTCTGATATATGTGAAGGATTTGTCCGACATGATCGAATTTTACGTCTGACGATATGAAACCAATGAAAGAGAATGCAAATAATGGACAGATACAGAGACCTCGACAAGATACTGTTTTGCCAAATAACTTGCAGAGTTTAACTCAAATAAAAGAGGAATGAGGATTAGAGAGAAAGAAAGCAGATACAAAAATGGAGCATAACTTGAAGAAGTAAATGAGGAGAATCAATGCTCATAACAGAGACAGAAAAGAACCTGGTAGTGAGCATCATAATAACATATCGCTATAGATGTGCGGATAAATCAGGTGCATCGGGTTGAGTTCTGGGTGTTCTGCAGGACCGTAGGAAATGATATAAAAATAACTTAGAGCTTCTCATATTGTACATACTGTCTGTTGTGACAAAAGTACCTATATGGGATCAAACCTGATTAAATCTCATTCCACAGTCAATGTATGATGTATAACAAATAATAATAATAATAATAATAATAATAATAATAATAATAATAATAATAATAATAATAATAACAATAATAATAATAATAATAATAATAATAATAATAATAATAATAACAATAATAATAATAATAATAATAATAATATGCACGATGTATGTAAGGCCCATTATAGACTATGCAGCTTACCCTTCCTTCCCTGATAATGCATGTGCAACAGCTATAGAAGATACAAAGGTCTTCAACAAATTTTGTTCCAGAGTTGAGAACATAAAATATGAAAATAGTCAGAGAACAGAACATTATCATCATGGAGAAGACAGAAGGGATGTGATTATGACGTAAAAAATCCTAGAAGGTACAAACAGAATAAACCGGGCTATTAAAGAAGGAACATTCATAGATAATGGATAGAAGATGAAAACACACAGGTACCGAAGGAATGACGAAAGTATTTCTTTAGTCTTACGATGTTGAAGAAGCTAAATAAGCAAGCTAGATGGATGGTTGGGAGAAAGTAAGAGTGAATAGGAGGAAAAAATCGGCCAAGACAGCTTAAGAGAACATGAGCTGTGACTCCACTCTCTCAAATACAACCTTGTGAGCACAACTCAATAAACACAAACTTCGAAGCCTTATCACGAACACCTGTCCGTCGCCTGAAATTACCACACTACTACTCCTCTTCCTCTTCCTCTTCCTCTTCTCAACACTACTTTCCTCTTCCTCACTCCT
The DNA here is from genome assembly GCF_038502225.1 of Cherax quadricarinatus. Classification (NCBI taxonomy): domain Eukaryota; kingdom Metazoa; phylum Arthropoda; class Malacostraca; order Decapoda; family Parastacidae; genus Cherax; species Cherax quadricarinatus. The sequence continues at coordinate 5,876,864 of NC_091322.1, read as the reverse complement.
GTCACCCCATTCCTCCTCTTACTCTCCTCCCTCCTCGCAAGTTATCTGCAGTGAGCCATACCTCATGCCAGCACTGCAGCCTGACTGATTACCCATTATTCATCATGGAAGCAAATTGGCCCCATCTAATGGTTGCGTGGGTTTGATTAAAAGAGAGGCCCCTAAATATTCGGGCATTAGCATAAGGACGTCCCTCTTGGCCCGTCGAGCAGCGCAGCAACCCAGAAAATTGGTCCTGGGGTGGAAATTCCATTTGAAGGAGGCACGGCTCACAGGGGCGGATGATCATACCAATTTTGAGTCTAAATTCTCTAGTTCTTCCAGAACCCGACCTTGTCGTTCACTGCTGCATTGTACGTGTTCTACCTTGTGCCATGCTGCCATCCTAAGCTCAGCCTTGCTTGAGACTCGTTCTGAGCTCTACCTTGCTCGTTGCTGTCATCTTGAACTCTACCTTGCTCGGTGCTGTCATCCTAAGCTCAACCTTGCTTGAGACTGTCGTTCTGAGCTCTACCTTGCTCGTTGCTGTCATCCTAAGCTCAACCTTGCTTGAGACTGTCGTTCTGAGCTCTACCTTGCTCGTTGCTGTCATCCTGAGCTCTACCTTGCTCGGTGCTGTCATCCTAAGCTCAACCTTGCTTGAGACTGTCGTTCTGAGCTTTACCTTGCTCGGTGCTGTCATCCTGAGCTCTACCTTGCTCGGTGCTGTCATCTTGAGCTCAACCTTGCTTGAGACTGTCGTTCTGAGCTCTACCTTGCTCGGTGCTGTCATCCTGAGCTCTACCTTGCTCGGTGCTGTCATCCTGAGCTCTACCTTGCTCGGTGCTGTCATCCTAAGCTCAACCTTGCTTGAGACTGTCGTCCTGAGCTTTACCTACCATGAGGCTGTTGTTCTGAGTTTTGTTACGCACGAGGCTATGTCATCTTAAGCCGCGTCGCACCAGTGACATACTTTTACCATTCAATCGTCATCTTTAAGACAACCACTTAATATTAATTAACTAAGAGAGTGTCAGTAGCTGCCCGATCCGAGAAAGGCATTCGCGTATCCCACAGCCCCAGCCCCCTCTACCTCATTGCACGCAAAAGGAACAGTGCTGAGTGAGGTTTAAGCTTCTATTGCAGTTCAGTATTAACACTGAAGAGGTAATCATAAGAGATATACACAAGCCATCTCATGGAAACTGATATACTGGGTGGACTGGGTTTAAACTTGTAAGTTTATTTTGACACAGGTACGCATAAGTTCAATTATCATACGTAGTGTAAATTACCCAGGATAACTCAACAGTTAAATTACTCGGTGTGACAAGATGCTTGACAGACGGTGTAAAATACTATAGATATTTTTAGGTAAGTTATTTAATTTAGTTATTTTTAATTAAGTTATTTACTTTAGATAATTTTACAGTAATTAATAATAAACAAACACAATGAAATATATTCTTTCGTTAAGTTCAGAATGATTTTTGCGAAATTTTTGCATACACAAATTTTCGCTTGCCTTATTCGGCAAGAAGAGCGTTGCTATTTAAGCCAAAATAGCAAGTTTTACGTATATGGCACGATATATATATATATATATATATATATATATATATATATATATATATATATGTCGTGCCGAGTATGTAAAACTGGTCAATTAGCAAGAACTCATTTAAAATTAAGTCTTTTCTGAAATTTTCTCTTACACGTTTAAAGATATATTTTTTTCATTAATGTTAATGTAAAAAATTTTGATTTTGCACAAAAAGAATCTTAGAAAACTTACCTAACCTTATTATAAGAAGAACAATTTATTTTAGCCTAACCCAACTAAATATATTTTAGATTTGTTTACAGTAATTTAATACTAAACAAACACAGTGAAATATTTTTTTTTCTTTAGGTTCAGAATGATTTTGCCGAAATTATTGCATACACAATTTTTCGCTTGTCCTATATGGCAAGATGAGCGTTGCTATTTAAGCCAAGATCGCAAGTTCTGCCTATTCGGCACGACATATATATATATATATATATATATATATATATATATATATATATATATATATATATATATATATATATATATATGTATATATATATATATATATATATATATATATATATATATATATATATATATATATATATATATATATATCAGTACTGTGCAAATTAATTGTGACAGGAGTAAATTTTGTGATTATCTCAAAATATGTCTTAGTCTCCGGCTTAATTAATGTAGTTTTGGTTCTTTTCTTTTCAGAAGAGTTAGCTATCAACTTTTGGCAACCATCTAGCTGTGGTGTTACCCTGTGACTCTTCGTCAGTGCTAGAAACAGCTGTTGTTCTGTAAGGCTATTCCTGCTCCATAAGTGAATGTGGTTTCGCCAAATTCTCCTCTTCAGTGCACGATTACTGCTGAAATTGAAGGTGGATGTTACACCATGGAAACATACAAGTATTGTAGCTTTCAGAAAACATGTTTATTTGAGTATCAGACAGATTGCCGAAAATTTGAGCCTAGGAAAGTCAACTGTTGGTCGGATTCTGAAGAGAGCTGACGACATTGGTGATTGTGGAATGCTACGTCGAGGAAGAAAAACCAAGACAAACACCTCCCGATGGCAAGGTTATCATAAGAAATAGTGTGAAGGACCCCAAGAAAACCAGCAAAGATCTACAGAGAGATTTGGCTTTAACTGGCATAAATGTTGATTCTTCAACTGTTCGATGAAGACTCCTTGAAGTTGGGAGAATTGCCAGAAAGCCGGTAAAGATTGATTATTGACTGCTGCTATGAAGAAAAAACGACTGCGGTGGGCACTCGATCAGATGTGGTGCATTTTGAAGTACATGGGGTACAGATCAGTGGTAGTGAGACGGAGTAAAGGCGAACCTCTTCAGAATGGACACATTCAACAAGCTCTAATATACCCACCTAAAATGTTTTTGGGTAAGTTTACTGCTAAAGTTCCTGGACGGCTTGTTAGTGTTGAGAGAACGATGAACAGTGACAAAAATAAGGCAGTTTTGGCAACTCATATACTTCCCTTTGTTGACAGACACTTTCCTGATGGAGAAGACATTTTCCAGCAGGATTTTGTTCCACGCCACATTTACAGGAAACTGCTGACATACTGTGAAGAGAATGGGCTAAGCGTTTTAAATTGGCCTGGAAACTCTTCTGACCTCAACCCAGTTGAGAATCTATGGGCAATGACCAAACATAGGATCGTAAAACAGGACTGTTCAACTGTGAAGCTAACTGCTGCTGTTATTAAGACTTGGTACTACGATAAAGAACTTGCCAAAACATTAGTCGATCCTGCCAAAGCGTGTAGCAATGCTTATAAAAGCAAAGGGTAGTCATATCTCTTAATAATCAATTATCTGTCATACTGACATATATTTTTCAAATAAATATTAATTTTCCCGATAAATGTCTTATTTCATTACTGTCCAAATAAATCTACACACTACTGTATAAGTCATTTTTATGTAATCACACGAAAACCAACATCACTGTTTAACAAAATATTCATATTAGAAAGAATACAACTCAAAACTAATTCGAACCTTCCACTAAGTATATAATACACCAGTGCTGAGTTTGAAGCCGATCAGAACAGACATTCCTCGGTTATAGCACAAAAAGAAATAACCATAAAGTCACAGTGTCAACGTTCTTTGAGCAAAATACGTCAGGATTTAAAATTTGTAAGTGATCAGAATAATTCTACAGTTACCACACACAAAACAGATAATTCCTTTGTTAATTTTGTTAGGGAAGTTGTCACTTTGTCGTTGATGAAGAAACAGTCTAGTGATGGCACAAAATATGTACACAGTTTATAAATGAAATTATCGTAGTGTAATAATGTTGGTATAATTACCGACAATATGTTAAGTGAAACGACACATATGCAAATAATGCTACATTTTACTGTGGCAACGTTTCGCTCTCCAGGACCTTTGTCAAGCCGTTACTAACAATACAGGGACACAAAGGGTATATTCGCACCTACACATTCCAATAACATTTCTTCTTTCAAGTAAGATATACTAGCTTTGAAAGTTTAAACTTAATCGGAAGATGCATTCTCACGTTATCCCCATTAAACCAATGTCACATTTTGGTTTATAAAATTAGGAAGGTGGCAGTTAAACACCCCAATAACAATCCGAACCTTCCTTGAGGTATGGGACACCGGTTTTAAAAGTCTGAAGCCAGTCAGGAAAGACGTTCCAAAGTTATTGCACAGGAATCTCAGAGGAAAGCAAACAATTCTGTCAACTGCTATAGGAATCCCCTTCCAGGGGATACATAATTGCCTAAATAAACATTCAGACTTAGCACACAGCAATAAAAATCACACACAGTTTAAAAAAACGTCAAAAGACTCGCAAAAATAAAATTCCCTGACGTCCCAAGAGCTGGGAAGCAAAGTGTTTTACTATTTACAAAGCACTTGAACCTACGAGGTAATTCACCTCTCTTGTCGATAAAAAAAAAGGCTATGTAAACTCTCACACAAACACTAGCAAGCTAAAGAGCCCCCTCAAAAATATATATGAATAAATCACACTAACAAGCATACAGGAAAAAATAAATACATCAAATAAATTTAAAATATTCTGGTGAATTACAAAGAAAAAAAACATCAAATGGTCAACATCAAATTGCTCCCTTGAAAGCCAAGCCCTGGGTGGGTCGGCCTCTAGCAATTAGAAAAACACATCACAGGCAGCAACTCGACCGTCTGACCCAGCTGTCTGCTCAACTATCAACTCATTTCACATTTCCTGGTCTTTTCCTGGTCTCCATGTTTACAACCTTGCAATTATCTTTATTCGTTAATAATTTATACCAAAAAACTGACTGGGTAGGGATCGAGCCGTGATTTGCAGATGGAGGATCGAGCCTCCGCTACTCTTTGTCTTGAATGGCCCACACGGGTTTACCACTTTACGAATAATATAACGTGAAATTTGCAGTAATATTGATTTTTAAATTTAAAACACATACCTATATTGCATGTCCTGACTCAACCCGACAACCTTGAAGAATTGCTGGAGGGCTCTTGATCCAAGGATTTAGAGCTACCCTTCTCCTTCTTCAAATCCTAAGAGTTTAGCGTTTCCCAATGAAATAATAATATAAAATAATAAAAAGTATAATAATAATAAAATAATAATCAAAGAAACAAGAGTGACTTTTGTTATCCGCAGCTTCAAGTCTCAGACAACACAGAGAGAACACTGCTTTAAGTCTCCATCTTCCCTCAAGAAACACAATATTCAACACAGTTGGCCAGGAGCCAGCCTGCTGCAGCTGTCACACTCAATACTCAAGAAACACTCAATTACCCAAGAAAATGTCCACCCACACTGGTGGCTCCTCCACCGTCTTCATTTCGTATGTATGTGTGGTCAGGTTATACTTCTTGAAGTGCGGGTCTACCAGAGGGAATTATCACAGGTCTTTGTATAGTATCAGGCTAGAATATTATAATCACGAAGATGCTGACTAATGTAAGCTCTAGGTGTGTATATAGATATACCTCTGGGTGTATACATCAGACTATATATCCATCAGACTATATTGGGATACCGTAAATAACTCAATGCAGCGAATTTTTAAAAGGGGGGTGGACCGGTAAGCCAGTGGAAGGCCTCGGTCAGATGACCAAAAGCTCCAGTGGCGGGTCATCATATGACTAAGACCTGCGTCAGGAAACACTTGTCGTGTTTCCTGGCAAATCTTACCTAACCTAACCTGGCAAACCGCAGTGCATTTCCAAGGACACCAATATCCTGCATTCTGTCGTTCAAAATACACTCACCTATTACGACAAGACAACTACATGTCTGGTCTCTTATTAATATCATTTCCCAGGATGCGACTCACACCAATCGACTATGTTGGTACCTTTGAATAAATTGTTCAGAAACCTGGTAAGTTGATGAGACACTTATTCAATACTTAGGAATATTTATTCTGGAAACACTTCCAGAATAAAGATACCTAAGTGTTGCACAATTGTCTTAGTTTATCACCTAGGTTCCTGATGATAAACCTAGTTTGTTATACCGACAAGTTGTGGAAAACAGACACGTGGGCAAACAGGACATTTTATTATTTAAGCTTTTCGGTCCTGGGAGCTTGTTCACACGAAGGTCACGGATTCAAGGTCCCAAACATAGCGATAATAAAATGTCCTAAGCGTTTACTCAGGTGTCTGTTTTTCAACACTTTGGTACCTGTACAAAAATGGTATATTATACCAAGATGAAGAATCAGACACATGTGCAACAACTGGGTATCTTTATTGTAGACGTTTCGCCATCCAGTGTCTTTATCAATACAAGGACATATCCTGAATAACTTCAAGACTATGGCGCTCTTCACCAACTCCAGGGCTGAGGGACTAATTACCTCATCTTTTGCATACATTTCTACATTCTTCAGGTTATGTCATTGTATTATACTGATGAAGCCATTGGATGGCGAAACGTCTACAATTAAAAATACCCAGATGTTGCACATATATCTAATTCTTCACATTGGTACCTATTTGCAGCTAGATAGTCAGAAGCAACAGATGTAATAACATTTGTTCACATATCTCGCCTAACCTGGGAATCGAACCTGGCTTCTTCGGTTAGCCGAACGCTCTACCACTGAGAGAGAAATGTTGGAACTCACTTTGTGCGTGGCAGGTGTGGAGAAGCAGCAGCAGCAGCATATCTAACACTGCAAAGAGAGTAAAAATGTTAGATTATAATAATTACAATCACTTATAATTTCTCTACAAAAGTTATTTAGGTCAGGTGAGGTTAGGTTAAATTTAGTTAAGTTTTGTGTGGTTAGATTTGCTTGTCTTAATTATCGTTCACCGATAATAAGAATCTTGGGAGCAAGCGTAGCCAATGTAACAGCAGAAAATAATTCTTAGACAGTAACTAACTTACA
>NC_091322.1:5804900-5864900 GCF_038502225.1 Cherax quadricarinatus | reverse complement strand
GAGGGTCAGGGGAGACATGATAACGACGTATAAAATACTGCGCGGAATAGACAAGGTGGACAAAGACAGGATGTTCCAGAGATGGGACACAGAAACAAGGGGTCACAATTGGAAGTTGAAGACTCAGATGAGTCAAAGGGATGTTAGGAAGTATTTCTTCAGTCATAGAGTTGTCAGGCAGTGGAATAGCCTAGAAAGTGACGTAGTGGAGGCAGGAACCAAGCATAGTTTTAAGACAAGGTTTGATAAAGCTCATGGAACAGGGAGAGAGAGGACCCAGTAGCAACCAGTGAAGAGGAGAGGCCAGGAGCTAGGACTCGACCCCTGCAACCACAAATAGGTGAGTACAAATAGGTGAGTATACACACACATACACACACAGTTATGCCGTATTTTGGCACACAGGTATAGAGAATGAAGTACTGATAGGATGCAACAACACACAGCAGAGCAAGATTAAGGAATCGATGATAAGATAAAAAAAGAGGGGGGAGCACTGCAGAAGGCCTGCTGGCCGATGCTAGGCAGGTTCAACTCACACCATTTATGTACTTGTCTAACCCATTTTTAAGGCTACACAAGGTTTTAGCTTCAATGACGCTACTCAGGAGTTTGTTCCACTGATCCACAACTTTGTTACAAAACCAGTGCTTTCCAATATTCTTTATAAATCTAAAATTTTCCAACGTGCATCCATTGCTGTGAGTCCTATCTTGATTAAATAATTCTAGCACGTTATTTATAGCCTATTTATTCCTGTCTTCCATGTATACACCTCAATTTCTATATGAATGGTATACAATACCGACAAGATGAAAATTAGACATATGCAACATCTGGGTATTTTTAATGTAGACGTTTCCCCATCCAGTGCCTTTATCAATACAAATTCTAGAACATAATTTGAAGACAGTAGAACTATATATAGAAGATAAGGTAATCAGCTCCTCGGCCTTGGAGCTGGTGTGAAGAGCACCGTAGCCGTGAAGAATCTGGAGGACAGGCCAGAATGCTGGCGCTTATATACTGACGTCAGGTGAAAAGAGGGAGGGGTAGTAGAGATTTCGTTCGGATTTTTAACCCCGGAGGGTTAGCCACCCAGGATAACCCAAGAAAGTCAGTGCGTCATCGAGGACTGTCTAACTTATTTCCATTGGGGTCCTTAATCTTGTCCCCCAGGATGCGACCCACACCAGTCGACTAACACCCAGGTACCTATTTGCTGCTAGGTGAACAGGACAACAGGTGTAAGGAAACGTGTCGAAATGTTTCCACCCGCCGGGAATCGAACCCGGGCCCTCCGTGTGTGAAGCGGGAGCTTTAGCCACCAGGCCACCGGCCACCTAGACGAAGACATTGTCACTGGTAGGCTGGATTCCCCAGTAGAAGTAGGTCATACCCAAGGGACGGGTTAGTAGAACTGAAGAGGGTTGTGGAGATGTCCTCTGAACCAAGATTCCGTGATGTTGCATTAAAGATACACATATGTTGCATAAGTGTCTAATTTTCATCTTGTCGGTATTATATACCATTCATGTACAACTTGTCAGACACTGCAACATCATGGAATCTTGGTTCAGAGGACATCTCCACAACCTTCTTCACTTCTACTAACCCGTCTCTTGGGTATCACCTGCTTCCAGTGGGAAATCCCGCCTACCAGTGACAATGCCTTCGTCTGCTACCCGTCCCTCTTTTCACCTGACGTCAGTATATAAGCGCCAGCCTTCTTGCCCGTGCTCCTGATTCTTCACGACTACGTTGCTCTTCACACCAACTCCAAGGCTGAGGGACTGATTACCTCATCTTCTGTATATAGTTCTACTGTCTTCAAATTATGTCCTAGAATCTGTACTGATAAAGGCACTGGATGGCGAAACGTCTACATTAAAGATACCCAGATGTTGCATATGTGTCTAATTTTCATACACCTCAATTATATCTCCCCTAATTCTACCCCTTTCCAGAGTACTGACTCATTGTCCTCAGTCTTTCCTCGTAGGAAGGATTTCTAATAAATGATATCGACTTCATCTTTTTCTGTACGCTTTCCATCGATTTTATGTCCATTCTGTAATACGATGACCAGAACTGTGCAGCATAATGTGAATGAGGATTTATCCAGGACTCCTATTATTTATATTTCTTGATATAAAGCCAAGAATTCTATTAACGTTGTTGCCCTGGCATTAAATTACTGCTAGCCAGAATTACTGAATCTTTATCGCATTGACAGTGAGTGAGATCTACATTATTCAGTTTATAGGTGTCATGCTTATTCTGATAAATGAGACCTGTGCAATATTTAGGTATCTTTATTCTGGAAACTCTTCGCCAGCTAGCAGCTTCTTCAGTCCAATACAGATCAGAACGGTGGAATATGGGGAAGAGTTTGAGGTAATCAGTCACTCAACCTGGAGTCGATGTGCTCAGTTCATCAATCTTGAGAAAAGTATAGTATATGCGGGGAGAAGTGACTTATATAGTCTAGACAGGTAAGATGAAGCAGCAGGAGGTGGAGTCATCCAGTGGAAAAATCCACTTAATGTAAGTAGGTCATACCTATAGGTTAGGCACAAGTTGACGGAAATTCTCCAACTCCACAGAGTTGCCTAACGCTACCATCCCTGTCACAGAGAGAGGTACCCCATCTCTTGCATACACATGTTTGCCATAGAAATTGTCCCACTTGTCAATGAATGGGATTGTAAGTGCTTTGCAGTGCATATCTAGCCAGTAAATTGTACCAATTGCCCTAGACATCCATTCATTGCTCACTCTTCTACTGCTAGGTGAAATGCTTCATGTGCTCGGGACCCCTTCCTTAGATCTAATTATATCTGTAGCTGTCCTGCACTTAACTAGTTAGCAGCTACTGTTTCTTGCCCCTCCCAATATTGTTTCCATCAGCAATGAGACTGATAATGGGCTTGTTCCCATTACCAGACATGATATTATCCAACCTGTTGACTATGTTACCAACACCAGCTCCAGGGAAACTCTCTCACCTTATCTGTTACAGGAGGTACGGTCCATATACTTTTACCTGTGAGTCGCTGATCATAAGAATATTCTTACCTTTATTAGCAGAGGGGTTGATGGTGCCTTTATCCTCTCTGAACATTGAAGTACATTCATTATGGAGAACAGGAAAGCGATTTCCTACCTTCAGATCTGCTCCTTTAATCTTCCTTACCTTGATGTTTCTTCCTTTACTGTAAACCATTTTCCACTTGTTACGACTGCCAACCTGCTCTTCACTGTTGGTAACCTGTTTTCCTTCACTGACCCCAACCACCTCACATTCCTTGTTATATTTATCCAGGCGACTTCTCAGTTTCTCATTTTCCTCCTTGAGAAGCAGAACCTCCTCCTTAAACACCTTGAACTCTGACTTTAAAACACCTCAGAAGAGAGCCATGGTGCTCTATATAACACTCCACACTAATTTCCTAAGGCAACTTAGGACAGGTAACAACCTCTCGTCACCACTGACAGGTAACCTCTCGTCACCACTGACAGCTAACAACCTCTCGTCACCACTGACAGCTAACAACCTCTCGTCACCACTGACAGGTAACAACCTCTCGTCACCACTGACAGCTAACAACCTCTCGTCACCACTGACAGCTAACAACCTCTCGTCACCACTGACAGGTAACAACCTCTCGTCACCACTGACAGGTAACAACCTCTCGTCACCACTGACAGGTAACAACCTCTCGTCGCCACTGACAGGTAACAACCTCTCGTCACCACTGACAGGTAACAACCTCTCGTCGCCACTGACAGGTAACAACCTCTCGTCACCACTGACAGCTAACAACCTCTCGTCACCACTGACAGGTAACAACCTCTCGTCGCCACTGACAGGTAACAACCTCTCGTCACCACTGACAGCTAACAACCTCTCGTCACCACTGACAGGTAACAACCTCTCGTCGCCACTGACAGGTAACAACCTCTCGTCACCACTGACAGCTAACAACCTCTCGTCACCACTGACAGGTAACAACCTCTCGTCGCCACTGACAGGTAACAACCTCTCGTCACCACTGACAGGTAACAACCTCTCGTCACCACTGACAGGTAACAACCTCTCGTCGCCACTGACAGGTAACAACCTCTCGTCACCACTGACAGCTAACAACCTCTCGTCACCACTGACAGCTAACAACCTCTCGTCGCCACTGACAGGTAACAACCTCTCGTCACCACTGACAGCTAACAACCTCTCGTCACCACTGACAGCTAACAACCTCTCGTCACCACTGACAGGTAACAACCTCTCGTCGCCACTGACAGGTAACAACCTCTCGTCGCCACTGACAGGTAACAACCTCTCGTCACGAATGACAGGTAACAACCTCTCATCACCACTGACAGGTAACAACCTCTCGTCACCAATGACAGCTAACAACCTCTCGTCGCCACTGACAGGTAACAACCTCTCGTCACCACTGACAGGTAACAACCTCTCGTCACCACTGACAGCTAACAACCTCTCGTCACCACTGACAGCTAACAACCTCTCATCACCACTGACAGGTAACAACCTCTCGTCACCACTGACAGGTAACAACCTCTCGTCACCACTGACAGCTAACAACCTCTCGTCACCACTGACAGCTAACAACCTCTCGTCACTACTGACAGGTAACAACCTCTCGTCACCACTGACAGCTAACAGTCTCTCGTCACCACTGACAGCTAACAACCTCTCGTCACCACTGACAGGTAACAACCTCTCGTCACCACTGACAGGTAACAACCTCTCGTCACCACTGACAGGTAACAACCTCTCGTCGCCACTGACAGGTAACAACCTCTCGTCACCACTGACAGGTAACAACCTCTCGTCACCACTGACAGGTAACAACCTCTCGTCACCACTGACAGGTAACAACCTCTCGTCGCCACTGACAGGTAACAACCTCTCGTCACCACTGACAGCTAACAACCTCTCGTCACCACTGACAGCTAACAACCTCTCGTCACCACTGACAGGTAACAACCTCTCGTCACCACTGACAGGTAACAACCTCTCGTCACCACTGACAGGTAACAACCTCTCGTCACGACTGACAGGTAACAACCTCTCGTCACCACTGACAGGTAACAACCTCTCGTCACCACTGACAGCTAACAACCTTTCGTCACCACTGACAGCTAACAACCTCTCGTCACCACTGACAGGTAACAACCTCTCGTCACCACTGACAGCTAACAACCTCTCGTCGCCACTGACAGCTAACAACCTCTCGTCACCACTGACAGGTAACAACCTCTCGTCACCACTGACAGCTAACAACCTCTCGTCGCCACTGACAGGTAACAACCTCTCGTCACCACTGACAGGTAACAACCTCTCGTCACCACTGACAGGTAACAACCTCTCGTCGCCACTGACAGGTAACAACCTCTCGTCACCACTGACAGCTAACAACCTTTCGTCACCACTGACAGCTAACAACCTCTCGTCACCACTGACAGGTAACAACCTCTCGTCACCACTGACAGCTAACAACCTCTCGTCGCCACTGACAGCTAACAACCTCTCGTCACCACTGACAGGTAACAACCTCTCGTCACCACTGACAGGTAACAACCTCTCGTCACCACTGACAGGTAACAACCTCTCGTCACCACTGACAGCTAACAACCTCTCGTCACCACTGACAGCTAACAACCTCTCGTCACCACTGACAGCTAACAACCTCTCGTCACCACTGACAGCTAACAACCTCTCGTCACCACTGACAGCTAACAACCTCTCGTCGCCACTGACAGGTAACAACCTCTCGCTGCTGCTTCACGATAGGGTGACCTGCGGATGGATTTCCAGTTAGGTTGTGCTAGTTTCCAATGACTTTGATGTAGATCATTTAGATATGCTGAAGTCTGAAACTGACGAGATTGTGTTCGTTTTACATGTCACATATATCAAAGTTTATGTTGCTGGTATCAAAATTTATGCTCCTGGTATTAAAGTTTACGTTGCTAGTATCAAAGTTTATGTTGCTGGTGTCAAGTTTATGTTGTGATTAAGTCTCATTAGGCGACCACTTTGTTTATCATCAACAGGAAAATATCTTTTGAAGTGGGCCTGTCATATAATGTTCAATAATGAAATATCTTAATCTTAACCCCTAGATTACCGGTGTCAGGTATCAGTAATAAAGCAACCGCTGGCTTACCCAAGCTACATACACCCTTGGGCAAGCATCTGTTAGCTTAATGGAAATAATTTTCCGGCTCATTAAGAAAAACAAAGGATTGCAGTTACGTCACATACATGAGCGTAATCAGTACTACTTTTATTACATGTCCACACTTTACTTTAGCTCTAATCATACTTCTTATTTGTCCTAGAACAATAACATCAGTGCTCCCAGAGAACATTTCAGTGGGGTGAAGAACCTCCAACGCTCCGCCATTCTACAGAGAACATTTCAGTGGAGTGAAGAACCTCCAACGCTCCGCCATTCTACTACAGATGGTGGTGATACTGAAGCCAGGAAATCGTTTCCTCTTGAAAAGTTGATGTTAGGTACTGCCACCCGAAACAAGTGTTTTCATACATTACCACATTACCCTACTAGTAGAAAATCTACCTCTTGTCGCTTAAGGCACTTGTTAGTGAAAATTCCTAAAAAATGAAACAAGTCATTAATTACATTAATTTATTACGAGTTTGCTGGCTAGGGGAGAATATATTCACACTTTCACCCAGGGTATCGTTGCTTTGTTGTAAGTATTGGTAGTGCTCCTGTCAGTGTCCAGTTCCCTGACAGACTTATAAGTCTCAGCATCAATATTGGTCGCAAAATGCGACCAGTATTGATGCTGACCAAAGATGTGTATCTTTTGACAGTAAATTTTTTATTCTTTCCAGGTGATGCCTTGATAGTAGTGAACGGCCGTTTATCCAAGGAATTAGAACTAGGGTTTATTTCTCGGATCAAATCTGTTTACTTCCCATTCCTCAGACGCAGTGCGGCTCGTTCGGGTTTAACACTTCCCTATGTATGTTGATATAGTGTTAGTATTTTTTTTTTATATTTTTAATCAAATAGACGACATCGTCTCCAGACGATAGACATCACCATGGACGTCGTAACTTGCTGACGATAGAGACGTAATGTGTATGAGGTAGAGTGACTCTCCTTATGTATACTGTGGTAATGAGAGAGAGAGAGAGAGAGAGAGAGAGAGAGAGAGAGAGAGAGAGAGAGAGAGAGAGAGAGAGAGAGAGAGAGAGAGAGAGAGAGAGAGAGAGAGAGAGAGAGAGAGAGGCGGAGGCAGAGACACAAGGCACATGGAGATAAAGAGCGTGCAGAGAACAAAGGTCCACACCAAGAATTTCTTCTGAGAAATACTTTATCTAGATTAAAGGCTATCGTGTATTATTTAGGTGTAAGAGTCAAATATAGAAAAGCAGAGAGAGAGGGAGAGAGAGAGAGAGAGGAAGAGAGGCAGATTGACGGGCATAGTGAAAGTAATAAAGTTTTCGGAAACTGACAGTAAACTTTAGCGTGTGTTGGAGGTGGTGAATAAGGCAAAAAAAAAAAAAATACTTTCAGATTTCGAGTCGAAACTTTGATACTTATTGAGGGTCAGCTGTGTCCTGGCCTTCACTCAGTCCTCCAAACACTTCCCCTCACTATCACCACTCCAACATCAGGTCACCCCTTCCCCACTCCCTATCACCCTCCATTTCCCTACAACCCTTCCTTCCTCACCCCTCCCTCACCTCAAAGATACTCTTCACCAACCCACCAACATAACCTCCACATATGACTATCAGTCCACCTCATTACCACCACCAGCCTTCCTACTACCCCTTCCCTCATGTCCTCCCTACATCACCACACCCTCATCACCACACCAACACAACAACCAACACCATCGGTGATTTTGGTTTCCGTGGCAACTCACCACTGCAGTTTTGAGTGATTATCCGTCAAAGTATAATGGTTCACTGTGACAGGCTTAGCGGTTCACAAAGCTGTATTCAAACGCATCCACCCGTGAGGGAGTTACTTGACTCACGAATAAAAACACGACATTGGCCACAACGACTTCAATAATAACGAAGAAAACGACGTGTTAAGTGGGGCTGCGGGTGCATTACTGAGTTATTATTAATTATTATCATCATTATTTTTACATACGTATTGGTAAAAGTCACCTAACATGGATATTTATCATGTTATTACTCGTTCACTGTTGCTTACAACGAAGGGCGTAGCATGAAGCAACCTCCGCGTGTACTGGTTAACAATGTCTGTTTTGCTCCATCCACAACATACCACAGCAAACTAGTATAGAGTAAACAGTGATGTTTGCCACACCTGCCAATACTGTAGCTGGCTTTATGCAGTGTGCGCCAGCACAAGCTGGCATGCTATAGGTGGTGTCTAACACTGACGCGCATAATGTAGCCGCTGGCCCATGGTATTTATGAATAAGACTTCATTGGAAAATAAGAGAACATAAATACACGAGCACCTTCATATGTTTACACTTATTTTCTGATGAAATAAAAGGAAGAATTCAGGAAATGTTTTTTTTTATAGGTTATTAAACGAGGTGAAACTTTTAACTGATCTCAGCTACCTGGAGTTGCACACCGGTCCTAGGTTTGGTCTCATGGTTGTTGGCCTGATCAATCAAGCTGCTAGTGTCCAACGTATCAGTTACTGTTTTCATGAATATGAAGACAACTAAAGGTTTGTTGCATGAATGGAGGGTGTTGAAGTCGTGATCTCTTTACACTTATTGAGTTCTGTCTGTATACTCAACGCTTCCCTGCTTTTTCATTGGAGGTATTGTGTACAGCCTGTCAAGTCTCTTGGGTTGATAAGCAGTAATTTTGGTGTGCAGGTTTGGGACCAAGCCCTCCAGTATTTTCTAGGTGTAGCTTGCAATGTATCTTTCTCTACGTTCTAAGGAGTACAGCTCTAGGAACTTCAAGTAATCCCAGTAATTTAAGTGCTTGACTGAGTTAATACGCCCTGTGAAGGTTCTCTGCAAATTTTCCAGCTCAGCAATTTCAGCTGCCTTTGACGGGGGCCGTAAGTATATAGCAATATTCCATCCTAGAGAGAAGCGATCTAGAAAGTAGCATCATTGGCTTAGCATCCACTCTATTATTTTTTCTTGCAGTTGTGATAATGACATAGGTGTGTTCCTTGAACGTGAGATCTGACATTATCACTCCCAGGTCCTTCACATTAGTTTTTTGTTGTATTGTGTGGTTGGAATTTGTATTATACTCCGATCCAGTTTATTTCCTCGAGTTTTCCATAGCAGAGTAATTGAAATTTGTCTTCAGTGAACTTCATATTGTTTTCTGACGCCCATTTAAAGA
Source organism: Cherax quadricarinatus (assembly GCF_038502225.1). NCBI lineage: Eukaryota > Metazoa > Arthropoda > Malacostraca > Decapoda > Parastacidae > Cherax > Cherax quadricarinatus. The sequence goes on along the minus strand of NC_091322.1, from coordinate 5,855,527 downwards.
TTTAGTTAATGTCCGCAGTGTCTTCGACGGATGACACTGTCAAGCAAAGGAGGACACGGCGCTGTGGCTTATATCTCTATCTATGTCATATATAAGGATGAGGAAAATGATGGGAGTGAGTACTGTACTTTGTTAAATAGAGCTTTGTGTTCTAATTGCTAGGAAGTTAAAGCTCTGTCTACCCACTTTACCTATTATTCCTTTATCATGCATTTTGTGTGTTATTACACCATGATTGCACTTGTCGAAGGCTTTCACAAAGTCTGTGTATACTACATCTGCATTTTGATTGCCCTCCAAAGCATCCAGACCACTCTGGGCTTTGGCGAATACGATGGACTGTGCGTAGCTGGTCTCAGAAGTAGTACCAGTTCCTAGTAACCAGTTACCAGTAACCAGTGTACCAGTAGATGACTCACTACCAACCGTCTCTGTGTGAATCACTGACTGTATTCATATTGCTGCTGACCATAGCAGGATTTCAAACACCCTGACCCATAGGCACTATGAGTTAGTCAAGATAGGGAGCAGAGAGAGGCAGGTCGGCTGTTGGCGCTTTCCATACTTCCTGTTATATATTATACGTACTACCAGCCTACGTGAGTATTTTTACCCCATCCACGTATCGAAAAACCCACATGATAAATGGTGGCAGCGGTGGGATGCGTGGATTTAAGGGTATTTCAGAGGTTAGAAGACTGTGGGTTGCCGGCAGGTCAGAGGTGAACCGTGCCACCTCCAGCAGCTACCCTCACTCTTCTCCACCCTGTACTCCAGCCTGCAAGCCTGTTGCAGCCGTTTTTCAAGCTTCCTGGCTTAGTTCGTGTGCTAATTGCTTCAATCTCTGAGGGGTTGACCCGGATTTTGCAATTAAGCCAGTCAGTAAGCCAGACCGTGGAAGTGAACGCTAGTCAGCCCAAGCCGTACACCTGCCATCTCTAGTTTGTATTAGTTGTATGTCGGGACGACATACATTAGCGTCGCCGAGCTCTCAGTAGTAGTACCAGTTCCTAGTAACCAGTTACCAGTAACCAGTGTACCAGTAGATGACTCACTACCAACCGTCTCTGCGTGAATCACTGACTGTATTCATATTGCTGCTGACCATAGCAGGATTTCAAACACCCTCACCCATAGGCACTATGAGTCAGTCAAGATAGGGAGCAGAGAGAGGCAGGTCAGCTGTTGGCGCTTTCCATACTTCCCGTTATATATTATACGTACTACCAGCCTACTTGAGTATTTTTACCCCATCCACGTATCGAAAAACCCACATGATACTGGCACCAACAGCCTAGTCGATCAGGCCAGCAACCAGAGGCCTGGTTTGGGACCTGGTCGCCGGGGCGATGATCCCCGAAATCAATTCTCATCGTATCATAATCATTATCTTTTAATCCTTTAACTAGTATTTACTTTATCACAAACCTATTTTATTATATTAAATATTCATGGCGACATAATACATTCCTGTCTAAAATTAAAATTAATATCCAGAGAGAATATCATTAAGCTTAGTGTGATCAATGATCAGCCTTCCAAGGATGGGCCACAAGTTATATTGGGAAAGAGTTGGAAATTTTCAGATTTCGTAAATATGTAATCTGTTTGAGCTAGTTGCATCATAAATGTACTCTCCGAGATGTACTCGCCGAGATGCACTCTCCGAGATGTATGTACTCTCTGAGATGCACTCTCCGAGATGTAACCCAAAAGTTAAGAGATGGTTTTAATACCGACATGTTTGCAAATAAGACACATGAGTCGCACTAAGATCTGTACTGAGAAAGTTTCTCACACAGGAGGTCTTGGGAGACAAACTTCTCAATAAATATCCTAGTACAGATCAACAGCAGAACTTCCGGCACATAAATAAAGGGGCCCGGGTTTGATTTTGGAGCTGGAGATGTATGGGAAAAATCGCTTTGCACCCGCAACCCTGTTAACCTATCAGTAACTTGGTACCTGGGTGTCAGTCGACTGTGGAGGGGGGGATATCACCTATACAGCCAGATTGGTCGAGTCAAAGCCGCGATTAGCAGACGGCGGATCGATCTCAAACTACTACTAGCAATGAGTCAGTGACTCCACTGTATTATACAAAAATCTAAAGCTACCTCGAGAATATATATAAAAAACAATCGAAAATGAGAAAGGAAGGAGCTGTATGCAATAAATTAATGATATACACAAATATTCCCCATATGGGAGAAAGAAACTTAATGAGGACGTTATCTGTGTATTGTTCCAGTTAAGGTATTGTTCTTTTTTATATTTTAAAAGATGTCATGATCTATGGCACACCACATGTTGCACACAGAGAGCAGGTTCACCCACGAGATACCGTGGGGGTCACCTTTCTTCGGTCCACAGAAGAGCTAAATACCTATGCCCCAATGAACAACATACAGATTTGTGTTGATCTGCAGAGTTCACCGGCCCGACCACATCCCAAGGACACTGATCTATGTGGCTCCTGAAGTTGTTGTTGCAGAATCTGCTACGTACAGACCTAGATAATTGTGATAGTAGCTCATGCGTCTAACTGGGGAATAGAGACCTGAATGCAGCAGACGTAGCCTCGGCATACATACCATCACTGGTTGCTTCAGGTGGCTATAGGTGGTGGTGAAAATTGTACCGGTGGTGGTGGTAGTGGTGGGTGGTAGCTGTGCTCTAGGGAAGGTGTGTCGTAATTTCAGTGCTGGTGGTGTTGATAGTTGTGGTAGCTGTGGCGATAGTGGTACCTGTAGTGATAGTAGTAGCTGTGATGATGACAGGTGTGATGGTAGCCGGAGTAGTGATGGTGGTAGTTGAGGTGATGGTGGTAAATGTGGTGATGGTGGTAGATGTGGTGATGGTAGTTATGGTGTATTTGTGATAGTCACGGTGGTAGCTGTGGTAGTGATGGTGGCTCTTGTGGTGGTGACGGTGCTAGTTGTGGTGGTGATGGTAGTTGTGGTGATGATGGTAGTTGTGGTGGTGATGGTAGTTGTGGTGATGATGGTAGTTGTGGTAGTAGTGATGATGGTGGTAATTGTAATAGTGGTAGCTGTGGTGATAGTGGTAGCTGTGGTGGTTATGATAGTGGCTGTTGCGATAATGACGGTAGTAGTAGAGGTGATGGTGGTAGTTGTAGTGGTGGTAGGTGTGGTGATAGTGGTAGTTGTGGTTGTACTTGTGGTGATGGTACTTATGGTGATGGTGGTGGTAGTTATGATGGTGGTAACTGTGGTGATGGTGGTGGTTGTGAAGGTGGTAGCTGTAGTAATGGTGGCTGTGGTAATGGTAGTTGTGGTGATGGTCGTAGTTGTAGTGATCGTGGTGGCTGTAATGGTGGTGATGGTGGTAGCTGTGATGGTGATAGTGATGGTGGCGGTAATTGTCGTAATGGTGGTAGGTGTGGTGTTGATGGTAATTGTGGTGGTGATGGTGGTAGTTGTGGTAGTGGTGGTGGTGACACAAAGGTCTGAGTTACAACTTGTGGCGTGCACGACGGCACCACCAAGGACTTTTTCCCGATAATTGATGGAGTGGCAGCCTGCTGCTGGCTCCTGACTGATGACCTGCTCCTATCCCTCTCACTCCCTCTCCCTCCCTTCTCTCTCTCTCTCTCTCTCTCTCTCTCTCTCCTCTCTCCTTATCTTCCTTATAATCCTCTTCTATTTGTGTGCGCACACATATCATATGGTGAGGTATAAACACACAGCGAGGAAAATATAATATATTTGTATATACATATATACATATATATATATATATATATATATATATATATATATATATATATATATATATATATATATATATATATATATATATTGATATATGATGGGGTCCACCTCTGGTGTAAATTGTGGGACCCATAGCCTCGGAGAAGTGGATAAAAAGGCTTCAAGGAAGAATATTTGGATTTCTTTCTGAAGCCGTTTGAATATTCCACTTCCCCTACCACCCCATCTTTTAGTATATATTTTTTTACCAATAGGAATATTTTATTACATAATATGGTACAGAAGATTTAAGAGATACATTGTTGATATAAAGGTGGCATATAAGGTACATGTTGTTACGTGTGTATCACCGATTATAAGGCGAAAATCTCATCCAGCTCCTCAGAGCTGGGGCGTGTGCCCAAAATACAGCAGGCATTACCCCCTTTGAACAGCCGCACTGAGCCGCTGGAACAGAAAACTAGCTGCCCTGGGTTCCCTAGTTACCCTGATGAGTCTTTTTCCCAGCTCCTTAAGGAATTTAGATGCACTCTTTCCCCATGAGCCAAAGGTCTCTGAGCCTATGGAAACAAACATATAATGATGGGCAAGTTCTCCATATTTTCTAGACTTGGAGGTGGAGTGGACGATACAAAAATAAACACGAAAGTCAACCCGGAAGAAAACATGGACAAAATGAAAGAGGACACCAACAAAATCTTCAAAGGCGGTGAAAAATAGAATGATATTCAGTGGTGACAAATCTAACTGCTCATGTATGGAAAGAATAAAAACTCAAAAGCGGCACCCTATATAAAACAAAAGAGGATCATTTCACAGAACGAACTGAACATGCGAGAGACTTAAATATGATAATATTAAGGAATATGAGGTTGGCTGCGATAGTACGGTGCATGATGAGACCTTTCAAAACAAGAGAAATGAAAAGGGTGACACTATTTAGATTCCTTGTGCCCTTTTGCTCAGAGTCTCATGAATTAATATATTTACAGTAAAGGGGATGTTTAAAGGGGAATAAGAAGAACTAAGCGAGACTATGAAATTAAAATCGGTAAGAACTCACAGGCAGCATTTGATGGTTTTTATGACTTCGAATGTCACCCGTGACTGGTCTTCATCCAGATTTTACCACTATTCAGATCACTTGTGTTCTCTTGCTTCGAGTGCTCTTTGTTGTTGATAGCTGTGTTCAAGGCAGGAGACATCAGAGAAGGAACAGATAGAGAGATCATTTACATCCCGTAACAGTAGTAGAGTATTTAAACTACTGGTAAAGCCTCAGAGAACTAAAAATAAGGAAATGGAATAGAAGAGAGATGCCTGATTATATATACGAGGAAGATACTTAACAACCTGATACCAAACCTACACACTCTTGGAACAACGTAATAGGGTGAAATAGATGAGAGGAAGGGTAAAACAGACTCAGTGAAGCGCCGGGGGGACCATGGGAGACAATAAGAGAACACTGTGTCAACATTCGTGGTCAGTGGCTATTTAATGTTACTAGTTTATATCACAAATATTGTCAGAACAAATATGGAAGTTTCCAAGAAGAAACTAGATCATCACCTCCGCCAAGTGCCTGATCAACTAGGCTGTCATGTATCTATGGGTCAGCAGGCTGTCAACATCAAAAGAGTGGATGAACAATCACTCAACAGAAAGGGCTGGCCACAGGCCGGGCTAGAACAGGAAAACTCTCGAAACTGGTCGCAGATATTTGACAAATATAAATCGCAGGAACAGGTGTAATTCTGAAATAGAAAATCCTGAATATGGGTGATTTTCATACCTATATCTTTGGACTGAAACCGCAGACAAGAGAGGAAAGACACGATGGGTGACATTACCTAGATATATATCGAGGCGCCTCCACAGATGGCGTTCGTTGCGGTCTCTCCCAGGGAGGTGACATTCCAACAACCGTTACACCAGTCAAAATTATTTTATAATGATTTAATTCTTTTAATTGACACCTTGGCTAAACAAAATCTGCAAGAATAGTAAAAGAAACTTAGAAAAAGTAGGAGGGAAAGCAAAAAATAAGAACAAGAAAAAAAATAAGCTAGGATATGAATGGACGCTGAACGGCAATTCGAGAAGGACGTATTATCAAAGACAATAAGAAGGAAGATAACATCTAACAGTCAAGGGATAAGACCGAACCAGGAAGACGGAAGATTCAGGGAAGGTGACAGACAAGTCTCAGAGGAATTTACATAAAGATTTCATTGAGAAGACAGGAACGGATAAGGGGAGAAAGGAATAGATGTAGCGAGACAGCATTCAAACACCCAGGAAGTCATGAAGCTGCAGAGATAACTAGATACCACAAGAACTGTTGCCAGACAATATATCCCCTATGGGTACTGAATAAACCAGCGGATAAACTGAGACAGTCTATGATAACAAAAAAAGGCACAATACCGTGACTGGAACGATACACAAATAACCCGCACATAGAAGAGAGGACCTTACGACGACGTTTCGGACCGACTTGGACCATTTACAAAGTCACACTGTAAATGGTCCAAGTCGGACCGAAACGTCGTCGTAAGCTCCTCTCTTCTATGTGCAGGTTATTTGTGTATGAAACAGCCTATGATAACTACACATAACAAGCGGCTGGATGCACGATAAATGTCGGATAGCTGAAACACGGAGAACTTTTATCTAGGAGTCATTTCGCTCAATCCGATAAAGCAGCTTATGATGAGCTAAACGTAACCTAAATAAAAGCACCCCAAACCCCATATGTTTTCTTTATGTATATATATATATATATATATATATATATATATATATATATATATATATATATATATATATATATATATATATATAAGCTTCATAAAATAGTGAGAGAGGGAGGCGGACCTAAGAGTCATTGTTTAAAATTGTTAATGGAAAATCTTTTCAATAAATTCGCTAAAAAGTCGCATATTACACTGAGAAAATATATAATAGCCGTAATATTTGTGAAGAGTGAAACAATAATAATCACGTTATATACTAGGCTAAAATTGTAATATGAAAGGAAGATATTGTGACAAGATATAATACGATAAAAATGAGCTAAGGTATCGAAAGTTATAAAATAAGGAATCGAAAGTTATAAAAAATGAGATCAAAGGTTATAAAATAGGGGATCAACAGTCACAAAGAAGATCAAAGGTTATAAAATAGGGAATCAACAGCCACAAAGAAGATCAAAGGTTATAAAATAGGGAATCAACAGCCACAAAGAAGATCAAAGGTTATAAAATAGGGGATCAACAGTCACAAAGAAGATCAAAGGTTATAAAATAGGGGATCAACAGTCACAAAGAAGATCAAAGGTTATAAAATAGGGGATCAACAGTCACAAAGAAGATCAAAGGTTATAAAATAGGGAATCAACAGCCACAAAGAAGATCAAAGGTTATAAAATAGGGAATCAACAGCCACAAAGAAGATCAAAGGTTATAAAATAGGGGATCAGTCACAAAGAAGATCAAAGGTTATAAAATAGGGGATCAACAGTCACAAAGAAGATCAAAGGTTATAAAATAGGGGATCAACAGTCACAAAGAAGATCAAAGGTTATAAAATAGGGAATCAACAGCCACAAAGAAGATCAAAGGTTATAAAATAGGGAATCAACAGCCACAAAGAAGATCAAAGGTTATAAAATAGGGGATCAACAGTCACAAAGAAGATCAAAGGTTATAAAATAGGGGATCAACAGTCACAAAGAAGATCAAAGGTTATAAAATAGGGGATCAACAGTCACAAAGAAGATCAAAGGTTATAAAATAGGGAATCAACAGCCACAAAGAAGATCAAAGGTTATAAAATAGGGAATCAACAGCCACAAAGAAGATCAAAGGTTATAAAATAGGGGATCAACAGTCACAAAGAAGATCAAAGGTTATAAAATAGGGGATCAACAGTCACAAAGAAGATCAAAGGTTATAAAATAGGGGATCAACAGTCACAAAGAAGATCAAAGGTTATAAAATAGGGAATCAACAGTCACAAAGAAGATCAAAGGTTATAAAATAGGGGATCAACAGTCACAAAGAAGATCAAAGGTTATAAAATAGGGGATCAACAGTCACAAAGAAGATCAAAGGTTATAAAATAGGGGATCAAGTCACAAAGAAGATCAAAGGTTATAAAATAGGGGATCAACAGTCACAAAGAAGATCAAAGGTTATAAAATAGGGGATCAACAGTCACAAAGATCAAAGGTTATAAAATAGGGGATCAAGTCACAAAGAAGATCAAAGGTTATAAAATAGGGGATCAACAGTCACAAAGAAGATCAAAGGTTATAAAATAGGGGATCAACAGTCACAAAGAAGATCAAAGGTTATAAAATAGGGGATCAACAGTCACAAAGAAGATCAAAGGTTATAAAATAGGGGATCAACAGTCACAAAGAAGATCAAAGGTTATAAAATAGGGAATCAACAGTCACAAAGAAGATCAAAGGTTATAAAATAGGGGATCAACAGTCACAAAGAAGATCAAAGGTTATAAAATAGGGGATCAACAGTCACAAAGAAGATCAAAGGTTATAAAATAGGGGATCAAGTCACAAAGAAGATCAAAGGTTATAAAATAGGGGATCAACAGTCACAAAGAAGATCAAAGGTTATAAAATAGGGGATCAACAGTCACAAAGATCAAAGGTTATAAAATAGGGGATCAAGTCACAAAGAAGATCAAAGGTTATAAAATAGGGGATCAACAGTCACAAAGAAGATTAAAGGTCTAAAATCCTATTTAAAATGAAAAGTTGAAAACAGTGAACTGTGTCATTAGTCTACGTGAGGTAAATAACAGAAATATTGCCTAGATATTGAATTATAAATAAAAGGATGGGAAAAAATAAATGAAGATTTATTTGCGTCATTAACGGAGAGAATAACAGTAAAAACTCCCAAGTAAATTAAGTAAGCAAATGGTACTTACTTAATTTACTTGCTTCGTGGAAGCAAAATTCTGGAAGAAAGGAGAGTGTTACAAGGAGCAGTGGTAAGTGCTGTTATCGTTGTGAATTAAAGTAAAAAGTTCTAGTGGTACACTCTGTAATCACAATTTTACTACATGTAAACCAAACAATAACCAAATTTCTGTAAACTCAGCATTGTAATCCTTATAGAGAATAAACTTTGAATTTGAATTTGAATGTTCTTTATTTTATTTCTCTCTCTCTCTCTCTCTCTCTCTCTCTCTCTCTCTCTCTCTCTCTCTCTCTCTCTCTCTCTCTCTCTCTCTCTCTCTCTCTCTCTCTCTCTCTCTCTCTCTCACTCTCTCTCACTCTCTCTCACTCTCTCTCCCTCTCTCTCTCTCTCTCTCTCTCTCTCTCTCTCTCTCTCTCTCTCTCTCTCTCTCTCCGAAGTGTCTTTACTTCTTCAGTAATAAAGTCTTTCACTTTCCCCTCTCTCCAACTTCACAGTCACATTCTCATTATCCTACATTTTCTTCTTTCTTTTTACCCTATATCAGTTTACCTCCTCCTCCTTTTTTCCCTCCTCATTATCTTTCTCCGTTTTCTTTTATCCTCCTGCTCCTCCTCCTCTCCTTGACCCAGGACTGAGCACCTCTCCTGCCTCACTCCTCCAGGTGTTCCTCACTGTGACTTCATCAGTGGTTCACACCTCAAGAGAGACATCTTAGTGGAGGCTGCGGGCATTAGTGTGCTATGTGCCGTGAAGGGCACTTTTTACCACAAGCGGCGCCACAAATCACCTTTATTGCACAAATAACCAAGAAACAGTTAGTGGTCTTAACGCCTCATAAAAATAAATATTCCGAACGACGGAGCAGTAGGGAGAGGAAGAGGGAGTGGGGAAGGGGGGAAGGGGAGGAGGGGACGGAGGGGAGGAGGGGAAGGAGGGGAGGAGAAAATGAGAGGAAGGTTGAGAGAGGAAGGGATAGAAAAGAAGAGGCGATGGGAAATGAAGAGGACAGGAAGAGATGAGGATGGAGGCAAAAGAGGGATGAGGAACGAATAGATGAGGGAGAGAAGGTGGAGGAAGAAGAGAAAAAGAGAGGAGAACTAGAGGAAGGAGGGATTATATTCTTCATTTAACAATACTGGTTCCTAAAGCTGTGTGTTGCCAACCTCCGCAGTGACATTGTGACAGTACACTGTGTGTGTGTGTGTGTGTGTGTGTGTGTACTCACCTATTTGTACTCACCTATTTGTGGTTGCAGGGGTCGAGTCCTAGCTCCTGGCCCCGCCTCTTCACCGGTTGCTACTAGGCCCTCTCTCTCCCCGCTCCATGAGCTTTATCAAACCTCGTCTTAAAACTGTGTATGGTTCCTGCCTCCACTACGTCATTTTCTAGGCTATTCCACTGCCTTACAACTCTATGACTGAAGAAATACTTCCTACTATCTCTCTGACTCATTTGTGTCTTCAACTTCCAATTGTGGCCTCTTGTTTCTGTGTCCCCTCCCTGGAACATCCTGTCTTTGTCCACCTTGTCTATTCCACGCAGTATTTTATATGTCGTTATCATGTCTCCCCTGACCCTCCTGTCCTCCAGTGTGGTCAGGCCGATTTCCCTTAATCTTTCCTCATAGGACATTCCCCTTAGCTCTGGAACTAACCTTGTCGCAAACCTTTGTACTTTCTCTAGTTTCTTGACGTGCTTTATCAAGTGCGGGTTCCAAACAGGTGCTGCATACTCCAGTATGGGCCTGACATACACGGTGTACAGTGTCTTGAATGATTCCTTACTAAGGTATCGGAATGCTGTTCTCAGGTTTGCCAGGCGCCCATATGCTGCAGCAGTTATCTGATTGATGTGTGCTTCCGGAGACATGCTCGGTGTTATACTCACCCCAAGATCTTTCTCCTTGAGTGAGGTTTGCAGTCTTTGGCCACCTAGCCTATACTCTGTCTGTGGTCTTCTGTGCCCCTCCCCCATCTTCATGACTTTGCATTTGGCAGGATTAAATTCGAGAAGCCATTTGCTGGACCAGGTGTCCAGTCTGTCCAGGTCTCTTTGAAGTCTTGCCTGGTCCTCATCAGATTTAATTCTCCTCATTAACTTCACATCATCTGCAAACAGGGACACTTCTGAGTCTAACCCTTCCGTCATGTCGTTCACATATACCAAAAATAGCACTGGTCCTAGGACCGACCCCTGTGGGACCCCGCTCGTCACAGGTGCCCACTGTGATACATCATTACGTACCATGACTCGTTGTTGCCTCCCTGTCAGGTATTCTCTGATCCATTGCAGTGCCCTTCCTGTTATATGCGCCTGATGCTCTAGCTTCTGCACTAATCTCTTGTGAGGAACTGTGTCAAAGGCCTTCTTGCAGTCCAAGAAGATGCAATCAAGCCACCCCTCTCTCTCTTGTCTTACTTCTGTTATTTTATCATAAAACTCCAGAAGGTTTGTGACACAGGATTTGCCTTCCGTGAATCCGTGCTGGTTGGCATTTATACTCCTGTTCCGTTCCAGGTGCTCCACCACTCTCCTCCTGATAATCTTCTCCATAATTTTGCATACTATACACGTCAATGACACAGGTCTATAGTTTAGTGCCTCTTTTCTGTCTCCTTTTTTAAAAATGGGAACTACATTTGCCGTCTTCCATACCTCAGGTAGTTGCCCAGTTTCCAGGGATGTGTTGAAGATTGTGGTAAGTGTGTGTGTGTGTGTGTGTGTGTGTGTGTGCATGTGTGTGTGTGTGTGTGTGTGTGTGTGTGTGTGTGTGTGTGTGTGTGTGTGTGTGTGTGTGTGTGTGTGTGTGTGTGTGTGTGTGTGTGTGTGTGTGTGTGTGTGTGTGTGTGTGTGAGGAGTCTACCTGGAACCTACCAGGAGAGTGTTCCGAGGATAAACACCCTTGTGGCCATGTTCCAGAGGCAGTGTTTGTGGTCATGTTGTCAATGGCTTTCTCGAAGTGGAATGAGGGTTATGCTAGAAATTTTGAAGACATTGACAGGGGTTTTTAGTATATTTCCATGAAGATTTTGTTTGGATTTCCTACCTTTCGTCTAATTAACGGCTCAATGAACACAATCATATTGAGACTTCAGTATTTCACGTATTACTTCGCTGTTATCAAGTATAAATGCTATCTTGCTGGAGTTAGAGCCTGATACTGGATGTGATTCTAACACTGAATTTGACATACAAGAAGCATTTTTGGATTTCTATCATTTTCATTAATTTTAGCTTCCTCTGTTTCTCCTGGACTCTGTATGATTCATTCAATTTGAATTCATTATGCTCAGTTTCTCTCCCAATGTTTCTTTCCGTGCTTCAGAGTCTAGCATCCTTGAGAAGTTCCGTGAGTCATTGTCTTCACTTGTAAATAGAGTGAGGGAGGTTGATGGCGTGAGACTTTCGTTCGTTCGGTCGGTCAGTCTCTCTCTTTCCCCCCTCCCCCCACCCTCTCTCTCCCTAGCTTACATCTTGTATTTTTCCATAGTGTTATGTGTCTTGAAGATACCTCTAGTGTCTCTAGGATTCATGTTATTAAAATTATGAAGAATTACACATGTGCAACATCTGGGTATCTTTCCTTGTAGACGTATCGCCATCCACTGGCTTTATCAGTACAATACAATACAAGGACATAATCTGTAGACTGTTGTAGAAATATATACAAACGAGGAAATCAGTCCCTCAGCCTAGGAACAGGTGAGGAACACCTATATTTTGCTACACTGTATATATTTCTACAGTCTTCAGATTACATCCTTGTATTGTATTAACAAAGCCAGTGGATGTTGCATGTTTGTCTAATTCTTCATTTGTCGGTACTGTATGCCACTGATATACAACTATACAAAATATCTTCCTAGCGTTTGGCTATAAGGACACGATTCATTCGATCCCAGTTGATGATTTTGTTGCTCAAGTTGAATAAGGGGCAAACATTGTAATGGCCTTTTGGGTTTTGCTGGTCGGGACAAGTGTGCATGTAGGCCTGAACCTTAAGTTGTGATCCGAATTTATTGTCTTATACGCAGTTAAATTTCGTACCAGATCATCAGTAGTAGCGAATATACGGTCAAGATCATTTTCTAGGGTATTTCCGGCTCTACTATTTGCGGGATAAAAGCTAATTGATCAGTTTTAATAGTTCACTTGTGTGGGAATGTTCGTCTGTGCTGTTTGCAGGAATTATATCTGCTATTACACCACTTAGCTCATTCTTCCATTTTAAATGTCTTAAACTGGAATCACCAAGCAACAAGATATTTGGGGCTGAGAATCAAAGATTTTCCAGACAGTAGACAGTTTTCTGCAGCTTTTCCTTGAACTGTTGGGAAGTTGTATCTGGAGGTTTGTATACAACCACAATGACTACTATATTTGGCTCTCTTTCCTTTTTTTTACTTTCAAAGCTTTAACATAATTTGTTGAAAGTAAACTCTTGCTTAAAAGAGCGACTCTTTGACGTATAGGTCAACCCTTCCTTCTTACCCAGTCAGTCGCAACTAAGTTGTATCCAAGTATTATTTTCGTTGTCAATACGGTATTTTGTGTCTCTGAGAGGAGTCCATTGATAAACAGTATTGTGTTGGTGGTAGACGCTTCAATGCAATGTTTGGAAAATATTGTTGTAGGGCGAGACAACGTTGGGCAAATATGAGAGGGGAGAGTCAAGTTTGTTGGTGAGAAGGTTGGGAGAATGTGTATGGGAGGGGGGAGTGTGAGAAAGGGAAAGAGGTGTTTGTGAGAGGAAGAGCCGGAGTGCGAGAGTGGAGAGGAAGGGGGAGTGTGAAAGTGAAAGGGACGAGGAGAGGAGGGGGAGTGTGAAAGTGGCGGAGAAGGGGAGGGGGTATTTGGGAGTGGCAGGGGAGGGGGAGAGGGGGAGGTGTGTGTGAATGAGAGGGAGGGAGAATGTGAGAGACGGAGGGGATACGTGAAAGGAAATGTGTGTATGAGAAGGGGCGGTGAGTGAGAAAATGGGAGTGAGACGTGTATGAGAGGGTGTGGGGGAGAGCGAGGGAAGAGGGAAGGAGGGAAGGGGAGTGAGAGAGTGAATGTATAAGAATAACAACTTTACTTAAAGATAAAACACAAAACTAAAATTAATAAAGTTAATGAAATATAAATAGACTAGGTATCCCCCATCAAGGTATCCCCATCAAGGTATACTCCAGTAAAATAAGTTATCCCCTATGGAGTTCCTTGGAGACTTCGTTAAAAAAAGTAGTTTAACAGACACATGAAATACAGCGAGCTATTGAGAGGCAAGAAAATACACAGAAAAAAACCTATTCGAGCTATTAGCTCGTCTCACAGGTGTAGTTGTTGTGAGGAGCAACTCGTTAAGAAAATGGGGATGAAACCTCCAGAGAACATATAACAAACTGCTAATCGATAAGCAGTTAGGATTCAACAAAATGATATGCATATAATTTATTGAGCAGTCATGACGGTTCCTGGAAAATGTATAGAAATGTGAATTTCATGGTTGGGCATATAACATTTTCTTGGATTTAAGGTGCATTTAATTCAACTGATTTTGTGAATATATTATATGGGAATACAAGGTAAATTACTGCATTGGTTGAGAGGTTTTTGTCTTGAAGAAATATGTGCACGGTGACAAGAAGAAAAATGTCTTCATGTCTCACGAAATCGTATTGACACGATTGCTAGCGCTGGCCCAGTGGCTAACGCGACGGTCTGGAGCTGGGAGACTCTCTGATCACGGGTTCAAACCCCGCCCGTGGTATTTTTTTTTTTAATGTCTTAAATGAGTAATGTCGATAATAAGGTCCCACAAGGATCAATGGGTGTCCTGATGAAGGTTCCAGTTGAAATGGCTAACTTGATTAGCCGGTATATTCACAGAGAGGCATACATCTCCCCATTTATACGCCGAAGTCTGTATCTCTCAACGGATATACACCTGGAGGTGCATTTCACTGAGCTTATAGCAGCAGATGCACCTCTCAGAGTATACATACACACATGATGTTAATACCTCTGATTCTAGATCTCACCACCACTACCCTTAATTCCACCCCTTCCCCATGCCAACCCTTCCAGAAAGTCAGGCCAACCTTTCCAGCAAGTCAGGCCAACCTTTCCAGCAAGTCAGGCCAACCTTTCCAACAGGTCAGGCCAACCTTTCCAGCAGGTCAGGCCAACCTTTCCAGCAGGTCAGGCCAACCTTTCCAGCAGGTCAGGCCAACCTTTCCAGCAGGTCAGGCCAAGACCAGGGATTGAAGCATTTTTGACAAGTATTGTACAGGTGAAATGCAGTGATTCATGCAGTTGAAACGTTTTAACCCTAACAATCCTACAAATGACTGCAGAATATGTACAGTAATATGCAATATAATTATAAAACGTTATACATCCTATAAATGTGTATGACATCTTTATTATATATTTCATACACACGTTTCTGTAATAAAAAAAATGATAGTGTAGGAAGCTGAAAAAAAATAATAGGATACATTGAGAAAAAATATTGAAAATCATAGAAATGTAGTGAAATACTCTGAAGCAGTACTGGATAACTGCATTATTGCTTTCAAAAAACGGATAACGAAATTATTAAACATATACTAAAACAGTTGAAGATAAAAAAAAATGCAAGCAATTTTCCCTATTCACGACTTGATAATGGTTCGTGACTGGCAGAAACATCGTTTGGGTTTCATTTCTAGTTTATGGATTTGTGGCACGGTAACTGTTTTGTTTTTTTTAAGAACTTGATGTTTCCTGTTATGATACGCTATGGTCCAGGCGCTGACTGCTTACACTCCAAGACCTTGCAGTCAAGATTATGACCTGCAGCATCCCTTACATTTTACGATTATGACGCATTTCCTTGGTTGCAGATCCCTTTACTGGCACCTCTCAGATACACCATCGACCTCCACATAATAATCCTGCCGAATGCCAAATATTAAATTTATAATTTTACCCGGCCTACGAATAACTATTTTGACAAACTACCGACCGTAAAATATCAATTCTGTGCCTTCATCCGCTTTCAAATTATTATTATTTCTCCGCAACGACCAGCAAATTAGAATTATACTAGGGGAAAACAGACGTGTTTTATTCGTCTGGAAACTGGAAAGTTGTACCTTGACAAGAGTCTGTCAGGTGATGACTTGTACATAGATTTAGCAACCGTTGTCGTACAAGTGTGTAAACAACCGTTATCGCACAATTGTGGTTTAGCAACGCTATTTAACAACCACTGGATTATCAGAGGGTGGTTAAACAATCTCGTTGTTATCGGTGTTAGGATCTTCATCTCATTTAAAAACTAAAGGATCACACTTTAGAGTCCATTGATATTACAGTCCACCAGCATCTAAATATTACAGTCCATCAGCATCTAGATATCAGAGTCCACCAACATCTAAATATTACAGTCCATCAGCATCTAAATATTACAGTCCATCAGCATCTAAATATTACAGCCCACCAGCATCTAAATATTACAGTCCATCAGCATCTAAATATTACAGTCCACCAGCATCTAAATATTACAGTCCATCAGCATCTAAATATCACAGTCCACAAACATCTAAATATTACAGTCCATCAGCATCTAAATATTACAGTCCATCAGCATCTAAATATTACAGTCCATCAACATCTAAATATTACAGTCCATCAGCATATAAATATTACAGTCCATCAGCATCTAAATATTACAGTCCACCAACATCTAAATATTACAGTCCATCAGCATCTAAATATCACAGTCCACCAACATCTAAATATTACAGTCCACCAACATCTAAATATTACAGTCCATCAGCATCTAAATATCACAGTCCACCAACATCTAAATATTACAGTCCATCAGCATCTAAATATCACAGTCCACCAACATCTAAATATTACAGTCCATCAGCATATAAATATTACAGTCCATCAGCATCTAAATATCACAGTCCACCAACATCTAAATATTACAGTCCATCAGCATATAAATATTACAGTCCATCAGCATCTAAATATTACAGTCCACCAACATCTAAATATTACAGTCCATCAGCATCTAAATATTACAGTCAACCAACATCTAAATATTACAGTCCACCAACATCTAAATATTACAGTCCATCAGAATCTAAATATTACAGTCCACCAACATCTAAATATTACAGTCCATCAGCATCTAAATATCACAGTCCACCAACATCTAAATATTACAGTCCACCAACATCTAAATATTACAGTCCATCAGCATCTAAATATCACAGTCCACCAACATCTAAATATTACAGTCCATCAGAATCTAAATATCACAGTCCACCAACATCTAAATATTACAGTCCATCAGAGTCTAAACATCACAGTCCACCAACATCTAAATATTACAGCCCACCAGCATCTAAATATTACAGTCCATCAGCATCTAAATATCACAGTCCACCAACATCTAAATATTACAGCCCACCAGCATCTAAATATTACAGCCCACCAGCATCTAAATATTACAGTCCATCAGAATCTAAATATCACAGTCCACCAACATCTAAATATTACAGCCCACCAGCATCTAAATATTACAGCCCACCAGCATCTAAATATTACAGTCCATCAGCATCTAAATATCACAGTCCACCAACATCTAAATATTACAGTCCATCAGCATCTAAATATTACAGTCCACCAACATCTAAATATTACAGCCCACCAGCATCTAAATATTACAGTCCATCAGCATCTAAATATCACAGTCCACCAACATCTAAATATTACAGTCCACCAACATCTAAATATTACAGTCCATCAGCATCTAAATATTACAGTCCATCAGCATCTAAATATTACAGTCCACCAACATCTAAATATTACAGTCCACCAACATCTAAATATTACAGCCCACCAGCATCTAAATATTACAGTCCATCAGCATCTAAATATTACAGTCCACCAACATCTAAATATTACAGTCCACCAACATCTAAATATTACAGTCCATCAGCATCTAAATATTACAGTCCACCAACATATAAATATTACAGTCCATCAGCATCTAAATATCACAGTCCACCAACATCTAAATATTACAGTCCATCAGCATCTAAATATTACAGTCCACCAACATCTAAATATTACAGTCCATCAACATCTAAATATCACAGTCCACCAACATCTAAATATTACAGTCCATCAGCATCTAAATATTACAGTCCACCAACATCTAAATATTACAGTCCACCAACATCTAAATATTACAGTCCATCAGCATCTAAATATTACAGTCCACCAACATCTAAATATTACAGTCCATCAGCATCTAAATATCACAGTCCACCAACATCTAAATATTACAGTCCATCAGCATCTAAATATTACAGTCCACCAACATCTAAATATTACAGTCCATCAGCATCTAAATATCACAGTCCACCAACATCTAAATATTACAGTCCATCAGAATCTAAATATCACAGTCCACCAACATCTAAATATTACAGTCCATCAGAATCTAAATATCACAGTCCACCAACATCTAAATATTACAGTCCATCAGCATCTAAATATCACAGTCCACCAACATCTAAATATTACAGTCCATCAGCATATAAATATTACAGTCCATCAGCATCTAAATATCACAGTCCACCAACATCTAAATATTACAGTCCATCAGCATCTAAATATCACAGTCCACCAACATCTAAATATTACAGTCCATCAGCATATAAATATTACAGTCCATCAGCATCTAAATATCACAGTCCACCAACATCTAAATATTACAGTCCATCAGCATCTAAATATTACAGTCCACCAACATCTAAATATTACAGTCCACCAACATCTAAATATTACAGTCCATCAGCATCTAAATATTACAGTCCACCAACATCTAAATATTACAGTCCATCAGCATCTAAATATCACAGTCCACCAACATCTAAATATTACAGTCCATCAGCATCTAAATATTACAGTCCACCAACATCTAAATATTACAGTCCATCAGCATCTAAATATCACAGTCCACCAACATCTAAATATTACAGTCCATCAGAATCTAAATATTACAGTCCACCAACATCTAAATATTACAGTCCATCAGAATCTAAATATCACAGTCCACCAACATCTAAATATTACAGTCCATCAGCATGTAAATATTACAGTCCACCAACATCTAAATATTACAGCCCACCAGCATCTAAATATTACAGTCCATCAGCATCTAAATATCACAGTCCACCAACATCTAAATATTACAGTCCACCAACATCTAAATATTACAGTCCATCAGCATCTAAATATTACAGTCCATCAGCATCTAAATATTACAGTCCACCAACATCTAAATATTAAAGTCCACCAACATCTAAATATTACAGCCCACCAGCATCTAAATATTACAGTCCATCAGCATCTAAATATTACAGTCCACCAACATCTAAATATTACAGTCCACCAACATCTAAATATTACAATCCATCAGCATCTAAATATTACAGTCCACCAACATCTAAATACTACAGTCCATCAGCATCTAAATATCACAGTCCACCAACATCTAAATATTACAGTCCATCAGCATCTAAATATTACAGTCCACCAACATCTAAATATTACAGTCCATCAACATCTAAATATCACAGTCCACCAACATCTAAATATTACAGTCCACCAACATCTAAATATTACAGTCCATCAGCATCTAAATATCACAGTCCACCAACATCTAAATATTACAGTCCACCAACATCTAAATATCAGAGTCCACCAACATCTAAATATTACAGTCCACCAACATCTAAATATTACAGTCCACCAACATCTAAATATTACACTCCATCAGAATCTAAATATTACAGTCCACCAACATCTAAATATTACAGTCCATCAGCATCTAAATATCACAGTCCACCAACATCTAAATATTACAGTCCATCAGCATCTAAATATTACAGTCCACCAACATCTAAATATTACAGTCCATCAGCATCTAAATATCACAGTCCACCAATATCTAAATATTACAGTCCATCAGAATCTAAATATCACAGTCCACCAACATCTAAATATTACAGTTCATCAGAATCTAAATATAACAGTCCACCAACATCTAAATATTACAGTCCATCAGCATCTAAATATTACAGTCCACCAACATCTAAATATTACAGCCCACCAGCATCTAAATATTACAGTCCATCAGCATCTAAATATCACAGTCCACCAACATCTAAATATTACAATCCACCAACATCTAAATATTACAGTCCATCAGCATCTAAATATTACAGTCCATCAGCATCTAAATATTACAGTCCACCAACATCTAAATATTACAGTCCAACAACATCTAAATATTACAGCCCACCAGCATCTAAATATTACAGTCCATCAGCATCTAAATATTACAGTCCACCAACATCTAAATATTACAGTCCACCAACATCTAAATATTACAGTCCATCAGCATCTAAATATTACAGTCCACCAACATCTAAATATTACAGTCCATCAGCATCTAAATATCACAGTCCACCAACATCTAAATATTACAGTCCATCAGCATCTAAATATTACAGTCCACCAACATCTAAATATTACAGTCCATCAACATCTAAATATCACAGTCCACCAACATCTAAATATTACAGTCCATCAGCATCTAAATATTACAGTCCACCAACATCTAAATATTACAGTCCACCAACATCTAAATATTACAGTCCATCAGCATCTAAATATTACAGTCCACCAACATCTAAATATTACAGTCCATCAGCATCTAAATATCACAGTCCACCAACATCTAAATATTACAGTCCATCAGCATCTAAATATTACAGTCCACCAACATCTAAATATTACAGTCCATCAGCATCTAAATATCACAGTCCACCAACATCTAAATATTACAGTCCATCAGAATCTAAATATCACAGTCCACCAACATCTAAATATTACAGTCCATCAGAATCTAAATATCACAGTCCACCAACATCTAAATATTACAGTCCATCAGCATCTAAATATCACAGTCCACCAACATCTAAATATTACAGTCCATCAGCATATAAATATTACAGTCCATCAGCATCTAAATATCACAGTCCACCAACATCTAAATATTACAGTCCATCAGCATCTAAATATCACAGTCCACCAAAATCTAAATATTACAGTCCATCAGCATATAAATATTACAGTACATCAGCATCTAAATATCACAGTCCACCAACATCTAAATATTACAGTCCATCAGCATCTAAATATTACAGTCCACCAACATCTAAATATTACAGTCCACCAACATCTAAATATTACAGTCCATCAGCATCTAAATATTACAGTCCACCAACATCTAAATATTACAGTCCATCAGCATCAAAATATCACAGTTCACCAACATCTAAATATTACAGTCCATCAGCATATAAATATTACAGTCCATCAGCATCTAAATATCACAGTCCACCAACATCTAAATATTACAGTCCATCAGCATCTAAATATTACAGTCCACCAACATCTAAATATTACAGTCCATCAGCATCTAAATATCACAGTCCACCAACATCTAAATATTACAGTCCATCAGAATCTAAATATCACAGTCCACCAACATCTAAATATTACAGTCCATCAGAATCTAAATATCACAGTCCACCAACATCTAAATATTAAAGTCCATCAGCATCTAAATATTACAGTCCACCAACATCTAAATATTACAGCCCACCAGCATCTAAATATTACAGTCCATCAGCATCTAAATATCACAGTCCACCAACATCTAAATATTACAGTCCACCAACATCTAAATATTACAGTCCATCAGCATCTAAATATTACAGTCCATCAGCATCTAAATATTACAGTCCACCAACATCTAAATATTAAAGTCCACCAACATCTAAATATTACAGCCCACCAGCATCTAAATATTACAGTCCATCAGCATCTAAATATTACAGTCCAAAACATCTAAATATTACAGTCCACCAACATCTAAATATTACAGTCCATCAGCATCTAAATATTACAGTCCACCAACATCTAAATATTACAGTCCATCAGCATCTAAATATCACAGTCCACCAACATCTAAATATTACAGTCCATCAGCATCTAAATATTACAGTCCACCAACATCTAAATATTACAGTCCATCAACATCTAAATATCACAGTCCACCAACATCTAAATATTACAGTCCACCAACATCTAAATATTACAGTCCATCAGCATCTAAATATCACAGTCCACCAACATCTAAATATTACAGTCCACCAACATCTAAATATCACAGTCCACCAACATCTAAATATTACAGTCCATCAGCATCTAAATATCACAGTCCACCAACATCTAAATATTACAGTCCACCAACATCTAAATATTACAGTCCATCAGCATCTAAATATTACAGTCAACCAACATCTAAATATCACAGTCCACCAACATCTAAATATTACAGTCCACCAACATCTAAATATTACAGTCCATCAGCATCTAAATATCACAGTCCACCAACATCTAAATATTACAGTCCACCAACATCTAAATATCCCAGTCCACCAACATCTAAATATTACAGTCCACCAACATCTAAATATTACAGTCCACCAACATCTAAATATTACAGTCCATCAGCATCTAAATATCACATTCCACCAACATCTAAATATTACAGTCCATCAGCATCTAAATATCACAGTCCACCAACATCTAAATATTACAGTCCACCAACATCTAAATATTACAGTCCACCAACATCTAAATATTACAGTCCACCAACATCTAAATATTACAGTCCACCAACATCTAAATATTACAGTCCATCAGCATCTAAATATTACAGTCAACCAACATCTAAATATTACAGTCCATCAACATCTAAATATTACAGTCCACCAACATCTAAATATTACAGTCCATCAGCATCTAAATATCACAGTCCACCAACATCTAAATATTACAGTCCATCAGAATATAAATATTACAGTCCATCAGCATCTAAATATCACAGTCCACCAACATCTAAATATTACAGTCCATCAGCATCTAAATATCACAGTCCACCAACATCTAAATATTACAGTCCATCAGAATCTAAATATCACAGTCCACCAACATCTAAATATTACAGTCCATCAGCATCTAAATATTACAGTCCACCAACATCTAAATATTACAGCCCACCAGCATCTAAATATTACAGTCCATCAGCATCTAAATATCACAGTCCACCAACATCTAAATATTACAGTCCACCAACATCTAAATATTACAGTCCATCAGCATCTAAATATTACAGTACATCAGCATCTAAATATTACAGTCCAATAACATATAAATATTACAGTCCACCAACATCTAAATATTACAGCCCACCAGCATCTAAATATTACAGTCCATCAGCATCTAAATATTACAGTCCACCAACATCTAAATATTACAGTCCACCAACATCTAAATATTACAGTCCAACAACATCTAAATATTACAGTCCACCAACATCTAAATATTACAGTCCATCAGCATCTAAATATCACAGTCCACCAACATCTAAATATTACAGTCCATCAGCATCTAAATATTACAGTCCATCAGCATCTAAATATTACAGTCCACCAACATCTAAATATTACAGTCCACCAACATCTAAATATTACAGTCCACCAACATCTAAATATTACAGTCCACCAACATCTAAATATTACAGTCCATCAGCATCTAAATATTACAGTCCACCAACATCTAAATATTACAGTCCACCAACATCTAAATATTACAGTCCATCAGCATCTAAATATTACAGTCCACCAACATCTAAATATTACAGTCCATCAGCATCTAAATATCACAGTCCACCAACATCTAAATATTACAGTCCATCAGCATCTAAATATTACAGTCCACCAACATCTAAATATTACAGTCCATCAGCATCTAAATATCACAGTCCACCAACATCTAAATATTACAGTCCATCAGAATCTAAATATTACAATCCACCAACATCTAAATATTACAGTCCATCAGCATCTAAATATTACAGTCCACCAACATCTAAATATTACAGTCCACCAACATCTAAATATTACAGTCCATCAGCATCTAAATATTACAGTCCACCAACATCTAAATATTACAGTCCATCAGCATCTAAATATCACAGTCCACCAACATCTAAATATTACAGTCCATCAGCATCTAAATATTACAGTCCACCAACATCTAAATATTACAGTCCATCAGCATCTAAATATCACAGTCCACCAACATCTAAATATTACAGTCCATCAGAATCTAAATATCACAGTCCACCAACATCTAAATATTACAGTCCATCAGAATCTAAATATCACAGTCCACCAACATCTAAATATTACAGTCCATCAGCATCTAAATATCACAGTCCACCAACATCTAAATATTACAGTCCATCAGCATATAAATATTACAGTCCATCAGCATCTAAATATTACAGTCCACCAACATCTAAATATTACAGTCCATCAGCATCTAAATATAACAGTCCACCAACATCTAAATATTACAGTCCAACAGCATCTAAATATAACAGTCCAGCAGCAACTAAATATTACAGTCCACCAACATCTAAATATGACAGTCCATCAGCATCTAAATATTACAGTCCACCAACATCTAAATATTACAGTCCACCAACATCTAAATATTACAGTCCACCACATCTAAATATTACAGTCCACCAACATCTAAATATTACAGTCCATCAGCATCTAAATATTACAGTCCACCAACATCTAAATATTACAGTCCATCACATCTAAATATTACAGTCCATCAGCATCTAAATATTACAGTCCACCAACATCTAAATATTACAGTCCATCAGCATCTAAATATTACAGTCCACCAACATCTAAATATTACAGTCCATCAGCATCTAAATATCACAGTCCACCAACATCTAAATATTACAGTCCATCAGAATCTAAATATCACAGTCCACCAACATCTAAATATTACAGTCCATCAGAATCTAAATATCACAGTCCACCAACATCTAAATATTACAGTCCATCAGCATCTAAATATTACAGTCCACCAACATCTAAATATTACAGCCCACCAGCATCTAAATATTACAGTCCATCAGCATCTAAATATCACAGTCCACCAACATCTAAATATTACAGTCCACCAACATCTAAATATTACAGTCCATCAGCATCTAAATATTACAGTCCATCAGCATCTAAATATTACAGTCCACCAACATCTAAATATTAAAGTCCACCAACATCTAAATATTACAGCCCACCAGCATCTAAATATTACAGTCCATCAGCATCTAAATATTACAGTCCACCAACATCTAAATATTACAGTCCACCAACATCTAAATATTACAGTCCATCAGCATCTAAATATTACAGTCCACCAACATCTAAATATTACAGTCCATCAGCATCTAAATATCACAGTCCACCAACATCTAAATATTACAGTCCATCAGCATCTAAATATTACAGTCCACCAACATCTAAATATTACAGTCCATCAACATCTAAATATCACAGTCCACCAACATCTAAATATTACAGTCCACCAACATCTAAATATTACAGTCCATCAGCATCTAAATATCACAGTCCACCAACATCTAAATATTACAGTCCATCAGCATCTAAATATCACAGTCCACCAACATCTAAATATTACAGTCCATCAGCATCTAAATATCACAGTCCACCAACATCTAAATATTACAGTCCACCAACATCTAAATATTACAGTCCACCAACATCTAAATATTACAGTCCATCAGCATCTAAATATTACAGTCAACCAACATCATCCACAGTCCACCAACATCTACATCTTACAGTCCACCAACATCTAAATATTACAGTCCATCAGCATCTAAATATCACAGTCCACCAACATCTAAATATTACAGTCCACCAACATCTAAATATTACAGTCCACCAACATCTAAATATTACAGTCCACCAACATCTAAATATTACAGTCCACCAACATCTAAATATTACAGTCCATCAGCATCTAAATATCACAGTCCACCAACATCTAAATATTACAGTCCATCAGCATCTAAATATCACAGTCCACCAACATCTAAATATTACAGTCCACCAACATCTAAATATTACAGTCCACCAACATCTAAATATTACAGTCCACCAACATCTAAATATTACAGTCCACCAACATCTAAATATTACAGTCCATCAGCATCTAAATATTACAGTCAACCAACATCTAAATATTACAGTCCATCAACATCTAAATATTACAGTCCACCAACATCTAAATATTACAGTCCATCAGCATCTAAATATCACAGTCCACCAACATCTAAATATTACAGTCCATCAGCATCTAAATATTACAGTCCACCAACATCTAAATATTACAGTCCATCAGCATCTAAATATCACAGTCCACCAACATCTAAATATTACAGTCCATCAGCATCTAAATATCACAGTCCACCAACATCTAAATATTACAGTCCATCAGAATCTAAATATCACAGTCCACCAACATCTAAATATTACAGTCCATCAGCATCTAAATATTACAGTCCACCAACATCTAAATATTACAGCCCACCAGCATCTAAATATTACAGTCCATCAGCATCTAAATATCACAGTCCACCAACATCTAAATATTACAGTCCACCAACATCTAAATATTACAGTCCATCAGCATCTAAATATTACAGTCCATCAGCATCTAAATATTACAGTCCACCAACATCTAAATATTACAGTCCACCAACATCTAAATATTACAGCCCACCAGCATCTAAATATTACAGTCCATCAGCATCTAAATATTACAGTCCACCAACATCTAAATATTACAGTCCACCAACATCTAAATATTACAGTCCATCAGCATCTAAATATTACAGTCCACCAACATCTAAATATTACAGTCCATCAGCATCTAAATATCACAGTCCACCAACATCTAAATATTACAGTCCATCAGCATCTAAATATTACAGTCCATCAGCATCTAAATATCACAGTCCACCAACATCTAAATATTACAGTCCACCAACATCTAAATATTACAGTCCATCAACATCTAAATATCACAGTCCACCAACATCTAAATATTACAGTCCATCAGCATCTAAATATTACAGTCCACCAACATCTAAATATTACAGTCCACCAACATCTAAATATTACAGTCCATCAGCATCTAAATATCACAGTCCACCAACATCTAAATATTACAGTCCACCAACATCTAAATATTACAGTCCACCAACATCTAAATATTACAGTCCATCAGCATCTAAATATTACAGTCCACCAACATCTAAATATTACAGTCCACCAACATCTAAATATAACAGTCCACCAACATCTAAATATTACAGTCCATCAGCATCTAAATATCACATTCCACCAACATCTAAATATTACAACAGTCCACCAACATCTAAATATTACAGTCCACCAACATCTAAATATTACAGTCCATCAACATCTAAATATTACAGTCCACCAACATCTAAATATTACAGTCCATCAGCATCTAAATATTACAGTCCACCAACATCTAAATATTACAGTCCAACAGCATCTAAATATTACAGTCCACCAACATCTAAATATTACAGTCCACCAACATCTAAATATTACAGTCCACCAACATCTAAATATTACAGTCCATCAACATCTAAATATAACAGTCCATCAACATCTAAATATTACAGTCCATCAGCATCTAAATATTACAGTCCACCAACATCTAAATATTACAGTCCACCAACATCTAAATATTACAGTCCATCAGCATCTAAATATTACAGTCCACCAACATCTAAATATTACAGTCCATCAGCATCTAAATATCACAGTCCACCAACATCTAAATATTACAGTCCATCAGCATCTAAATATTACAGTCCACCAACATCTAAATATTACAGTCCATCAGCATCTAAATATCACAGTCCACCAACATCTAAATATTACAGTCCATCAGAATCTAAATATCACAGTCCACCAACATCTAAATATTACAGTCCATCAGAATCTAAATATCACAGTCCACCAACATCTAAATATTACAGTCCATCAGCATCTAAATATCACAGTCCACCAACATCTAAATATTACAGTCCACCAACATCTAAATATTACAGTCCATCAGCATCTAAATATTACAGTCCACCAACATCTAAATATTACAGTCCACCAACATCTAAATATTACAGTCCATCAGCATATAAATATTACAGTCCATCAGCATCTAAATATTACAGTCCATCAGCATCTAAATATTACAGTCCACCAACATCTAAATATTACAGTCCATCAGCATCTAAATATTACAGTCCACCAACATCTAAATATTACAGTCCACCAACATCTAAATATTACAGTCCATCAGCATCTAAATATTACAGTCCACCAACATCTAAATATTACAGTCCATCAGCATCTAAATATCACAGTCCACCAACATCTAAATATTACAGTCCATCAGCATCTAAATATTACAGTCCACCAACATCTAAATATTACAGTCCATCAGCATCTAAATATTACAGTCCACCAACATCTAAATATTACAGTCCATCAGCATCTAAATATACAGTCCACCAACATCTAAATATTACAGTCCATCAACATCTAAATATTACAGTCCACCAACATCTAAATATTACAGTCCATCAGCATCTAAATATCACAGTCCACCAACATCTAAATATTACAGTCCACCAACATCTAAATATTACAGTCCATCAGCATCTAAATATCACAGTCCACCAACATCTAAATATTACAGTCCATCAGCATCTAAATATCACAGTCCACCAACATCTAAATATTACAGTCCATCAGCATCTAAATATTACAGTCCACCAACATCTAAATATTACAGTCCATCAACATCTAAATATTACAGTCCACCAACATCTAAATATTACAGTCCATCAGCATCTAAATATTACAGTCCACCAACATCTAAATATTACAGTCCACCAACATCTAAATATTACAGTCCATCAGCATCTAAATATTACAGTCCACCAACATCTAAATATTACAGTCCATCAGCATCTAAATATCACAGTCCACCAACATCTAAATATTACAGTCCATCAGCATCTAAATATTACAGTCCACCAACATCTAAATATTACAGTCCATCAGCATCTAAATATCACAGTCCACCAACATCTAAATATTACAGTCCATCAGAATCTAAATATCACAGTCCACCAACATCTAAATATTACAGTCCATCAGAATCTAAATATCACAGTCCACCAACATCTAAATATTACAGTCCATCAGCATCTAAATATTACAGTCCACCAACATCTAAATATTAAAGACCACCAGCATCTAAATATTACAGTCCAACAGCATCTAAATATCACAGTCCACCAACATCTAAATATTACAGTCCACCAACATCTAAATATTACAGTCCATCAGCATCTAAATATTACAGTCCATCAGCATCTAAATATTACAGTCCACCAACATCTAAATATTACAGTCCACCAACATCTAAATATTACACCCACCAGCATCTAAATATTACAGTCCATCAGCATCTAAATATTACAGTCCACCAACATCTAAATATTAAAGTCCACCAACATCTAAATATTACAGTCCATCAGCATCTAAATATCTAAATATTACAGTCCACCAACATCTAAATATTACAGTCCATCAGCATCTAAATATTACAGTCCACCAACATCTAAATATTACAGTCCATCAGCATCTAAATATTACAGTCCATCAGCATCTAAATATTACAGTCCACCAACATCTAAATATCACAGTCCACCAACATCTAAATATTACAGTCCACCAACATCTAAATATTACAGTCCATCAGCATCTAAATATCACAGTCCACCAACATCTAAATATTACAGTCCACCAACATCTAAATATCACAGTCCACCAACATCTAAATATTACAGTCCATCAGCATCTAAATATCACAGTCCACCAACATCTAAATATTACAGTCCAGTCCACCAACATCTAAATATTACAGTCCATCAGCATCTAAATATTACAGTCACCAACATCTAAATATTACAGTCCACCAACATCTAAATATTACAGTCCACCAACATCTAAATATTACAGTCCATCAGCATCTAAATATCACAGTCCACCAACATCTAAATATTACAGTCCACCAACATCTAAATATTACAGTCCACCAACATCTAAATATTACAGTCCACCAACATCTAAATATTACAGTCCACCAACATCTAAATATTACAGTCCATCAGCATCTAAATATCACAGTCCACCAACATCTAAATATTACAGTCCATCAGCATCTAAATATCACAGTCCACCAACATCTAAATATTACAGTCCACCAACATCTAAATATTACAGTCCACCAACATCTAAATATTACAGTCCACCAACATCTAAATATTACAGTCCACCAACATCTAAATATTACAGTCCATCAGCATCTAAATATTACAGTCAACCAACATCTAAATATTACAGTCCATCAGCATCTAAATATTACAGTCCACCAACATCTAAATATTACAGTCCATCAGCATCTAAATATCACAGTCCACCAACATCTAAATATTAATGTCCATCAGCATCTAAATATCACAGTCCACCAACATCTAAATATTACAGTCCATCAGCATCTAAATATCACAGTCCACCAACATCTAAATATTACAGTCATCAGAATCTAAATATCACAGTCCACCAACATCTAAATATTACAGTCCATCAGCATCTAAATATTACAGTCCACCAACATCTAAATATTACAGCCCACCAGCATCTAAATATTACAGTCCATCAGCATCTAAATATCACAGTCCACCAACATCTAAATATTACAGTCCACCAACATCTAAATATTACAGTCCATCAGCATCTAAATATTACAGTCCATCAGCATCTAAATATTACAGTCCACCAACATCTAAATATTACAGTCCACCAACATCTAAATATTACAGCCCACCAGCATCTAAATATTACAGTCCATCAGCATCTAAATATTACAGTCCACCAACATCTAAATATTACAGTCCACCAACATCTAAATATTACAGTCCATCAGCATCTAAATATTACAGTCCACCAACATCTAAATATTACAGTCCATCAGCATCTAAATATCACAGTCCACCAACATCTAAATATTACCATCAGCATCTAAATATTACAGTCCATCAGCACCTAAATATCACAGTCCACCAACATCTAAATATTACAGTCCACCAACATCTAAATATTACAGTCCATCCAACATCTTAATATCTAAATATTACAGTCCACCAACATCTAAATATTACAGTCCATCAGCATCTAAATATTACAGTCCACCAACATCTAAATATTACAGTCCATCAACATCTAAATATTACAGTCCACCAACATCTAAAGTATTACAGTCCACCAACATCTAAATATTACAGTCCATCAGCATCTAAATATCACAGTCCACCAACATCTAAATATTACAGTCCATCAGCATCTAAATATCACAGTCCACCAACATCTAAATATTACAGTCCATCAGCATCTAAATATCACAGTCCACCAACATCTAAATATTACAGTCCATCAGAATCTAAATATCACAGTCCACCAACATCTAAATATTACAGTCCATCAGCATCTAAATATTACAGTCCACCAACATCTAAATATTACAGTCCACCAACATCTAAATATTACAGTCCATCAGCATCTAAATATTACAGTCCACCAACATCTAAATATTACAGTCCACCAACATCTAAATATTACAGTCCACCAACATCTAAATATTACAGTCCATCAGCATCTAAATATTACAGTCCACCAACATCTAAATATTACAGTCCACCAACATCTAAATATTACAGCCCACCAGCATCTAAATATTACAGTCCATCAGCATCTAAATATTACAGTCCACCAACATCTAAATATTACAGTCCATCAGCATCTAAATATTACAGTCCACCAACATCTAAATATTACAGTCCATCAGCATCTAAATATCACAGTCCACCAACATCTAAATATTACAGTCCATCAGCATCTAAATATCACAGTCCACCAACATCTAAATATTACAGTCCATCAGCATCTAAATATCACAGTCCACCAACATCTAAATATTACAGTCCATCAGCATCTAAATATTACAGTCCACCAACATCTAAATATTACAGTCCATCAACATCTACAATATCACAGTCCACCAACATCTAAATATTACAGTCCATCAGCATCTAAATATTACAGTCCATCAGCATCTAAATATCACAGTCCACCAACATCTAAATATTACAGTCCATCAGCATCTAAATATTACAGTCCACCAACATCTAAATATTACAGTCCACCAACATCTAAATATTACAGTCCATCAGCATCTAAATATTACAGTCCACCAACATCTAAATATTACAGTCAGCATCTAAATATTACAGTCCACCAACATCTAAATATTACAGTCCACCAGCATCTAAATATTACAGTCCACCAACATCTAAATATTACAGTCCACCAACATCTAAATATTACAGCCCACCAGCATCTAAATATTACAGTCCATCAGCATCTAAATATTACAGTCCACCAACATCTAAATATTACAGTCCATCAGCATCTAAATATTACAGTCCACCAACATCTAAATATTACAGTCCATCAGCATCTAAATATTACAGTCCACCAACATCTAAATATTACAGTCCATCAGCATCTAAATATTACAGTCCACCAACATCTAAATATTACAGTCCATCAGCATCTAAATATCACAGTCCACCAACATCTAAATATTACAGTCCATCAGCATCTAAATATTACAGTCCACCAACATCTAAATATTACAGTCCATCAGCATCTAAATATCACAGTCCACCAACATCTAAATATTACAGTCCAACAGCATCTAAATATTACAGTCCAACAGCATCTAAATATTACAGTCCACCAACATCTAAATATTACAGTCCACCAACATCTAAATATTACAGACCACCAGCATCTAAATATTACAGTCCATCAGCATCTAAATATCACAGTCCACCAACATCTAAATATTACAGTCCACCAACATCTAAATATTACAGTCCATCAGCATATAAATATTACAGTCCATCAGCATCTAAATATCACAGTCCACCAACATCTAAATATTACAGTCCACCAACATCTAAATATTACAGTCCATCAACATCTAAATATCACAGTCCACCAACATCTAAATATTACAGTCCACCAACATCTAAATATTACAGCCCACCAGCATCTAAATATTACAGTCCATCAGCATCTAAATATCACAGTCCACCAACATCTAAATATTACAGTCCACCAACATCTAAATATTACAGTCCATCAGCATCTAAATATTACAGTCCACCAACATCTAAATATTACAGTCCATCAGCATCTAAATATCACAGTCCACCAACATCTAAATATTACAGTCCATCAGCATCTAAATATTACAGTCCACCAACATCTAAATATTACAGTCCACCAACATCTAAATATAACAGTCCACCAACATCTAAATATTACAGTCCATCAGCATCTAAATATTACAGTCCACCAACATCTAAATATTACAGTCCATCAACATCTAAATATCACAGTCCACCAACATCTAAATATTACAGTCCATCAGCATCTAAATATTACAGTCCACCAACATCTAAATATTACAGTCCATCAGCATCTACATATTACAGTCCATCATCATCTAAATATGACAGTCCACCAACATCTAAATATTACAGTCCATCAGCATCTAAATATCACAGTCCACCAACATCTAAATATTACAGTCCATCAACATCTAAATATTACAGTCCACCAACATCTAAATATTACAGTCCATCAGCATCTAAATATTACAGTCCACCAACATCTAAATATTACAGTCCACCAACATCTAAATATTACAGTCCACCAACATCTAAATATTACAGTCCACCAACATCTAAATATTACAGTCCATCAACATCTAAATATTACAGTCCACCACATCTAAATATTACAGTCCATCAGCATCTAAATATTACAGTCCACCAACATCTAAATATTACAGTCCACCAACATCTAAATATTACAGTCCACCAACATCTAAATATTACAGTCCATCAGTATCTAAATATTACAGTCCACCAACATCTAAATATTACAGTCCAACAACATCTAAATATTACAGTCCACCACCATCTAAATATTACAGTCCACCAACATCTAAATATTACAGTCCATCAGCATCTAAATATCACAGTCCACCAACATCTAAATATTACAGTCCATACAGTCCATCAACATCTAAATATACAGTCCACCAACATCTAAATATTACAATCTAAATTACAGTCCACCAACATCTAAATATTACAGTCCATCAGCATCTAAATATTACAGTCCACCAACATCTAAATATTACAGTCCACCAACATCTAAATATTACAGTCCATCAGCATCTAAATATTACAGTCCACCAACATCTAAATATTACAGTCCATCAACATCTAAATATCACAGTCCACCAACATCTAAATATTACAGTCCATCAGCATCTAAATATTACAGTCCACCAACATCTAAATATTACAGTCCATCAGCATCTAAATATCACAGTCCACCAACATCTAAATATTACAGTCCATCAGAATCTAAATATCACAGTCCACCAACATCTAAATATTACAGTCCATCAGAATCTAAATATCACAGTCCACCAACATCTAAATGTTACAGTCCATCAGCATCTAAATATCACAGTCCACCAACATCTAAATATTACAGTCCATCAGCATCTAAATATCACAGTCCACCAACATCTAAATATTACAGTCCATCAGCATCTAAATATCACAGTCCACCAACATCTAAATATTACAGTCCATCAGCATCTAAATATTACAGTCCACCAACATCTAAATATTACAGTCCATCAACATCTAAATATCACAGTCCACCAACATCTAAATATTACAGTCCATCAGCATCTAAATATTACAGTCCACCAACATCTAAATATTACAGTCCACCAACATCTAAATATTACAGTCCATCAGCATCTAAATATTACAGTCCACCAACATCTAAATATTACAGTCCATCAGCATCTAAATATCACAGTCCACCAACATCTAAATATTACAGTCCATCAGCATCTAAATATTACAGTCCACCAACATCTAAATATTACAGTCCATCAGCATCTAAATATCACAGTCCACCAACATCTAAATATTACAGTCCATCAGAATCTAAATATCACAGTCCACCAACATCTAAATATTACAGTCCATCAGAATCTAAATATCACAGTCCACCAACATCTAAATATTACAGTCCATCAGCATCTAAATATCACAGTCCACCAACATCTAAATATTACAGTCCATCAGCATCTAAATATCACAGTCCACCAACATCTAAATATTACAGTCCATCAGCATCTAAATATTACAGTCCACCAACATCTAAAAATTACAGTCCAGCAACATCTAAATATTACAGTCCATCAACATCTAAATATCACAGTCCACCAACATCTAAATATTACAGTCCATCAGCATCTAAATATTACAGTCCACCAACATCTAAATATTACAGTCCACCAACATCTAAATATTACAGTCCATCAGCATCTAAATATTACAGTCCATCAGCATCTAAATATTACAGTCCAAAACATCTAAATATTACAGTCCACCAACATCTAAATATTACAGTCCATCAGCATCTAAATATTACAGTCCATCAGCATCTAAATATTACAGTACAACAACATCTAAATATTACAGTCCACCAACATCTAAATATTACAGTCAATCAGCATCTAAATATTACAGTCCACCAACATCTAAATATTACAGACCATCAGCATCTAAATATTACAGTCCATCAGCATCTAAATATTACAGTCCACCAACATCTAAATATTACAGTCCATCAGCATCTAAATATCACAGTCCACCAACATCTAAATATTACAGTCCATCAGCATCTAAATATACAGTCCACCAACATCTAAATATTACAGTCCATCAATCTAAATATCACAGTCCACCAACATCTAAATATTACAGTCCAACAGCATCTAAATATTACAGTCCACCAACATCTAAATATTACAGTCCATCAGCATCTAAATATTACAGTCCACCAACATCTAAATATTACAGCCCACCAGCATCTAAATATTACAGTCCATCAGCATCTAAATATCACAGTCCACCAACATCTAAATATTACAGTCCACCAACATCTAAATATTACAGTCCATCAGCATCTAAATATTACAGTCCATCAGCATCTAAATATTACAGTCCACCAACATCTAAATATTAAAGTCCACCAACATCTAAAT
This sequence comes from Cherax quadricarinatus, assembly GCF_038502225.1. NCBI lineage: Eukaryota > Metazoa > Arthropoda > Malacostraca > Decapoda > Parastacidae > Cherax > Cherax quadricarinatus. The sequence goes on along the minus strand of NC_091322.1, from coordinate 5,819,439 downwards.
ATTACAGACCACCAGCATCTAAATATTACAGTCCATCAGCATCTAAATATAACAGTCCACCAACATCTAAATATTACAGTCCACCAGCATCTAAATATTACAGTCTAAATATTACAGTCCATCATCATCTAAATATTACAGTCCACCAACATCTAAATATTAAAGTCCATCATCATCTAAATATTACAGTCCACCATCATCTAAATATTACAGTCCATCAGCATCTAAATATCACAGTCCACCAACATCTAAATATTACAGTCCACCAGCATCTAAATATTACAGTCCATCAGCATCTAAATATTACAGTCCACCAACATCTAAATATTACAGTCCACCAACATCTAAATATTACAGTCCATCAGCATCTAAATATTACAGTCCACCAACATCTAAATATTACAGTCCATCAACATCTAAATATTAGAGTCCACCAACATCTAAATATTACAGTCCACCAACATCTAAATATTACAGTCCACCAACATCTAAATATTACAGTCCATCAGCATCTAAATATTACAGTCCACCAACATCTAAATATTACAGTCCACCAACATCTAAATATTACAGTCCACCAACATCTAAATATTACAGTCCACCAACATCTAAATATTACAGTCCATCAGCATCTAAATATCACAGTCCACCAACATCTAAATATTACAGTCCACCAACATCTAAATATCACAGTCCACCAACATCTAAATATTACAGTCCACCAACATCTAAATATTACAGTCCACCAACATCTAAATATTACAGTCCAACAACATCTAAATATACAGTCCACCAACATCTAAATATTACAGTCCACCAACATCTAAATATTACAGTCCATCAACATCTAAATATTACAGTCCACCAACATCTAAATATTACAGTCCATCAGCATCTAAATATTACAGTCCACCAACATCTAAATATTACAGTCCACCAACATCTAAATATTACAGTCCACCAACATCTAAATATTACAGTCCACCAACATCTAAATATTACAGTCCACCAACATCTAAATATTACAGTCCACCAACATCTAAATATCCCAGTCCACCAACATCTAAATATTACAGTCCACCAACATCTAAATATTACAGTCCATCAACATCTAAATATTACAGTCCACCAACATCTAAATATCACAGTCCACCAACATCTAAATATTACAGTCCATCAGCATCTAAATATTACAGTCCACCAACATCTAAATATTACAGTCCATCAACATCTAAATATCACAGTCCACCAACATCTAAATATTACAGTCCATCAGCATCTAAATATTACAGTCCACCAACATCTAAATATTACAGTCCACCAACATCTAAATATTACAGTCCATCAGCATCTAAATATTACAGTCCACCAACATCTAAATATTACAGTCCATCAGCATCTAAATATCACAGTCCACCAACATCTAAATATTACAGTCCATCAGCATCTAAATATTACAGTCCACCAACATCTAAATATTACAGTCCATCAGCATCTAAATATCACAGTCCACCAACATCTAAATATTACAGTCCATCAGAATCTAAATATCACAGTCCACCAACATCTAAATATTACAGTCCATCAGAATCTAAATATCACAGTCCACCAACATCTAAATATTACAGTCCATCAGCATCTAAATATCACAGTCCACCAACATCTAAATATTACAGTCCATCAGCATATAAATATTACAGTCCATCAGCATCTAAATATCACAGTCCACCAACATCTAAATATTACAGTCCATCAGCATCTAAATATCACAGTCCACCAACATCTAAATATTACAGTCCATCAGCATATAAATATTACAGTACATCAGCATCTAAATATCACAGTCCACCAACATCTAAATATTACAGTCCATCAGCATCTAAATATTACAGTCCACCAACATCTAAATATTACAGTCCACCAACATCTAAATATTACAGTCCATCAGCATCTAAATATTACAGTCCACCAACATCTAAATATTACAGTCCATCAGCATCTAAATATCACAGTCCACCAACATCTAAATATTACAGTCCATCAGCATCTAAATATTACAGTCCACCAACATCTAAATATTACAGTCCATCAGCATCTAAATATCACAGTCCACCAACATCTAAATATTACAGTCCATCAGAATCTAAATATAACAGTCCACCAACATCTAAATATTACAGTCCATCAGAATCTAAATATCACAGTCCACCAACATCTAAATATTAAAGTCCATCAGCATCTAAATATTACAGTCCACCAACATCTAAATATTACAGCCCACCAGCATCTAAATATTACAGTCCATCAACATCTAAATATTACAGTCCATTACAGTCCACCAACATCTAAATATTACAATCCATCAGCATCTAAATATTACAGTCCATCAGCATCTAAATATTACAGTCCACCAACATCTAAATATTACAGTCCACCAACATCTAAATATTACAGCCCACCAGCATCTAAATATTACAGTCCATCAGCATCTAAATATTACAGTCCAAAACATCTAAATATTACAGTCCACCAACATCTAAATATTACAGTCCATCAGCATCTAAATATTACAGTCCACCAACATCTAAATATTACAGTCCATCAGCATCTAAATATCACAGTCCACCAACATCTAAATATTACAGTCCATCAGCATCTAAATATTACAGTCCACCAACATCTAAATATTACAGTCCATCAACATCTAAATATCACAGTCCACCAACATCTAAATATTACAGTCCACCAACATCTAAATATTACAGTCCATCAGCATCTAAATATCACAGTCCACCAACATCTAAATATTACAGTCCACCAACATCTAAATATCACAGTCCACCAACATCTAAATATTACAGTCCACCAACATCTAAATATTACAGTCCACCAACATCTAAATATTACAGTCCATCAGCATCTAAATATCACAGTCCACCAACATCTAAATATTACAGTCCACCAACATCTAAATATCACAGTCCACCAACATCTAAATATTAAAGTCCACCAACATCTAAATATTACAGCCCACCAGCATCTAAATATTACAGTCCATCAGCATCTAAATATTACAGTCCAAAACATCTAAATATTACAGTCCACCAACATCTAAATATTACAGTCCATCAGCATCTAAATATTACAGTCCACCAACATCTAAATATTACAGTCCATCAGCATCTAAATATCACAGTCCACCAACATCTAAATATTACAGTCCATCAGCATCTAAATATTACAGTCCACCAACATCTAAATATTACAGTCCATCAACATCTAAATATCACAGTCCACCAACATCTAAATATTACAGTCCACCAACATCTAAATATTACAGTCCATCAGCATCTAAATATCACAGTCCACCAACATCTAAATATTACAGTCCACCAACATCTAAATATCACAGTCCACCAACATCTAAATATTACAGTCCACCAACATCTAAATATTACAGTCCACCAACATCTAAATATTACAGTCCATCAGCATCTAAATATTACAGTCAACCAACATCTAAATATCACAGTCCACCAACATCTAAATATTACAGTCCACCAACATCTAAATATTACAGTCCATCAGCATCTAAATATCACAGTCCACCAACATCTAAATATTACAGTCCACCAACATCTAAATATCCCAGTCCACCAACATCTAAATATTACAGTCCACCAACATCTAAATATTACAGTCCACCAACATCTAAATATTACAGTCCATCAGCATCTAAATATCACAGTCCACCAACATCTAAATATTACAGTCCATCAGCATCTAAATATCACAGTCCACCAACATCTAAATATTACAGTCCACCAACATCTAAATATTACAGTCCACCAACATCTAAATATTACAGTCCACCAACATCTAAATATTACAGTCCACCAACATCTAAATATTACAGTCCATCAGCATCTAAATATTACAGTCAACCAACATCTAAATATTACAGTCCATCAACATCTAAATATTACAGTCCACCAACATCTAAATAATACAGTCCATCAGCATCTAAATATCACAGTCCACCAACATCTAAATATTACAGTCCATCAGCATATAAATATTACAGTCCATCAGCATCTAAATATCACAGTCCACCAACATCTAAATATTACAGTCCATCAGAATCTAAATATCACAGTCCACCAACATCTAAATATTACAGTCCATCAGAATCTAAATATCACAGTCCACCAACATCTAAATATTACAGTCCATCAGCATCTAAATATTACAGTCCACCAACATCTAAATATTACAGCCCACCAGCATCTAAATATTACAGTCCATCAGCATCTAAATATCACAGTCCACCAACATCTAAATATTACAGTCCACCAACATCTAAATATTACAGTCCATCAGCATCTAAATATTACAGTCCATCAGCATCTAAATATTACAGTCCACCAACATCTAAATATTACAGTCCACCAACATCTTAATATTACAGCCCACCAGCATCTAAATATTACAGTCCATCAGCATCTAAATATTACAGTCCACCAACATCTAAATATTACAGTCCACCAACATCTAAATATTACAGTCCATCAGTATCTAAATATTACAGTCCACCAACATCTAAATATTACAGTCCATCAGCATCTAAATATCACAGTCCACCAACATCTAAATATTACAGTCCATCAGCATCTAAATATTACAGTCCATCAGCATCTAAATATCACAGTCCACCAACATCTAAATATTACAGTCCACCAACATCTAAATATTACAGTCCATCAACATCTAAATATCACAGTCCACCAACATCTAAATATTACAGTCCATCAGCATCTAAATATTACAGTCCACCAACATCTAAATATTACAGTCCACCAACATCTAAATATTACAGTCCATCAGCATCTAAATATTACAGTCCACCAACATCTAAATATTACAGTCCATCAGCATCTAAATATCACAGTCCACCAACATCTAAATATTACAGTCCATCAGCATCTAAATATTACAGTCCACCAACATCTAAATATTACAGTCCATCAGCATCTAAATATCACAGTCCACCAACATCTAAATATTACAGTCCATCAGAATCTAAATATCACAGTCCACCAACATCTAAATGTTACAGTCCATCAGAATCTAAATATCACAGTCCACCAACATCTAAATGTTACAGTCCATCAGCATCTAAATATCACAGTCCACCAACATCTAAATATTACAGTCCATCAGCATCTAAATATCACAGTCCACCAACATCTAAATATTACAGTCCATCAGCGTCTAAATATCACAGTCCACCAACATCTAAATATTACAGTCCATCAGCATCTAAATATTACAGTCCACCAACATCTAAATATTACAGTCCATCAACATCTAAATATCACAGTCCACCAACATCTAAATATTACAGTCCATCAGCATCTAAATATTACAGTCCACCAACATCTAAATATTACAGTCCACCAACATCTAAATATTACAGTCCATCAGCATCTAAATATTACAGTCCACCAACATCTAAATATTACAGTCCATCAGCATCTAAATATCACAGTCCACCAACATCTAAATATTACAGTCCATCAGCATCTAAATATTACAGTCCACCAACATCTAAATATTACAGTCCATCAGCATCTAAATATCACAGTCCACCAACATCTAAATATTACAGTCCATCAGAATCTAAATATCAGAGTCCACCAACATCTAAATATTACAGTCCATCAGAATCTAAATATCACAGTCCACCAACATCTAAATATTACAGTCCATCAGCATCTAAATATCACAGTCCACCAACATCTAAATATTACAGTCCATCAGCATCTAAATATCACAGTCCACCAACATCTAAATATTACAGTCCATCAGCATCTAAATATCACAGTCCACCAACATCTAAATATTACAGTCCATCAGCATATAAATATTACAGTCCATCAGCATCTAAATATCACAGTCCACCAACATCTAAATATTACAGTCCATCAGCATCTAAATATTACAGTCCACCAAACATCTAAATATTACAGTCCACCAACATCTAAATATTACAGTCCATCAGCATCTAAATATTACAGTCCATCAGCATCTAAATATTACAGTCCACCAACATCTAAATATTAAAGTCCACCAACATCTAAATATTACAGCCCACCAGCATCTAAATATTACAGTCCATCAGCATCTAAATATTACAGTCCACCAACATCTAAATATTACAGCCCACCAGCATCTAAATATTACAGTCCATCAGCATCTAAATATTACAGTCCACCAACATCTAAATATTACAGTCCACCAACATCTAAATATTACAGTCCATCAGCATCTAAATATTACAGTCCACCAACATCTAAATATTACAGTCCATCAGCATCTAAATATCACAGTCCACCAACATCTAAATATTACAGTCCAACAGCATCTAAATATTACAGTCCACCAACATCTAAATATTACAGTCCATCAGCATCTAAATATCACAGTCCACCAACATCTAAATATTACAGTCCAACAGCATCTAAATATTACAGTCCACCAACATCTAAATATTACAGTCCATCAGCATCTAAATATTACAGTCCACCAACATCTAAATATTACAGCCCACCAGCATCTAAATATTACTGTCCATCAGCATCTAAATATCACAGTCCACCAACATCTAAATATTACAGTCCACCAACATCTAAATATTACAGTCCATCAGCATCTAAATATTACAGTCCATCAGCATCTAAATATTACAGTCCACCAACATCTAAATATTAAAGTCCACCAACATCTAAATATTACAGCCCACCAGCATCTAAATATTACAGTCCATCAGCATCTAAATATTACAGTCCACCAACATCTAAATATTACAGCCCACCAGCATCTAAATATTACAGTCCATCAGCATCTAAATATTACAGTCCACCAACATCTAAATATTACAGTCCACCAACATCTAAATATTACAGTCCATCAGCATCTAAATATTACAGTCCACCAACATCTAAATATTACAGTCCATCAGCATCTAAATATCACAGTCCACCAACATCTAAATATTACAGCCCACCAGCATCTAAATATTACAGTCCATCAGCATCTAAATATTACAGTCCACCAACATCTAAATATTACAGTCCACCAACATCTAAATATTACAGTCCATCAGCATCTAAATATTACAGTCCACCAACATCTAAATATTACAGTCCATCAACATCTAAATATCACAGTCCACCAACATCTAAATATTACAGTCCACCAACATCTAAATATTACAGTCCACCAACTTCTAAATATTACAGTCCATCAGCATCTAAATATCACAGTCCACCAACATCTAAATATTACAGTCCACCAACATCTAAATATCACAGTCCACCAACATCTAAATATTACAGTCCACCAACATCTAAATATTACAGTCCATCAGCATCTAAATATCACAGTCCACCAACATCTAAATATTACAGTCCACCAACATCTAAATATCACAGTCCACCAACATCTAAATATTACAGTCCACCAACATCTAAATATTACAGTCCACCAACATCTAAATATTACAGTCCACCAACATCTAAATATCCCAGTCCACCAACATCTAAATATTACAGTTCACCAACATCTAAATATTACAGTCCATCAACATCTAAATATTACAGTCCACCAACATCTAAATATTACAGTCCATCAGCATCTAAATATTACAGTCCACCAACATCTAAATATTACAGTCCACCAACATCTAAATATCCCAGTCCACCAACATCTAAATATCCCAGTCCACCAACATCTAAATATTACAGTCCACCAACATCTAAATATTACAGTCCACCAACATCTAAATATTACAGTCCACCAACATCTAAATATTACAGTCCACCAACATCTAAATATCCCAGTCCACCAACATCTAAATATTACAGTCCACCAACATCTAAATATTACAGTCCACCAACATCTAAATATTACAGTCCACCAACATCTAAATATTACAGTCCACCAACATCTAAATATTACAGTCCACCAACATCTAAATATTACAGTCCATCAACATCTAAATATTACAGTCCATCAGCATCTAAATATTACAGTCCATCAACATCTAAATATTACAGTCCATCAACATCTAAATATTACAGTCCATCAGCATCTAAATATCACAGTCCACCAACATCTAAATATTACAGTCCACCAACATCTAAATATTACAGTCCACCAACATCTAAATATTACAGTCCACCAACATCTAAATATCCCAGTCCACCAACATCTAAATATTACAGTCCACCAACATCTAAATATTACAGTCCACCAACATCTAAATATTACAGTCCACCAACATCTAAATATTACAGTCCATCAGCATCTAAATATCACAGTCCACCAACATCTAAATATTATAGTCCACCAACATCTAAATATTACAGTCCATCAACATCTAAATATTACAGTCCATCAACATCTAAATATTACAGTCCACCAACATCTAAATATTACAGTCCATCAGCATCTAAATATCACAGTCCACCAACATCTAAATATTATAGTCCACCAACATCTAAATATTACAGTCCATCAACATCTAAATATTACAGTCCATCAACATCTAAATATTACAGTCCATCAACATCTAAATATTACAGTCCATCAGCATCTAAATATTACAGTCCATCAGCATCTAAATATTACAGTCCATCAACATCTAAATATTACAGTCCATCAGCATCTAAATATTACAGTCCATCAACATCTAAATATTACAGTCCACCAACATCTAAATATTACAGTCCATCAGCATCTAAATATTACAGTCCATCAGCATCTAAATATTACAGTCCATCAGCATCTAAATATTACAGTCCATCAGCATCTAAATTTTACAGTCCACCAACATCTAAATATTACAGTTCACTCCATCTAAATATCGACCACAGGTTATGTAATATTTGTCATTAAAGAGGTCTAAGACCTCCAGACACAAATCTTAGTTATGTGATGACCAGCCGTTGGTGCTTTTGGTCATCTGACCGATACCTTCCGCTCGCTTACAGGTCCACCCCTTTAAAAATTAGATAATACCCGCTTTTACTGACTATGAAGCCCAACCGACCTTCATTTAACTATCAGGTCATCCACATAGGTCCTTGTTACTATAGCATCCTACAAGTGATTATGGCATCCTCCACGTGACTATGGCATCCAACAAGTGACTATGGCATCCTCCACGTGACTATGGCATCCAACAAGTGACTATGGCATCCTACAAGTGACTATGGCATCCTCCAAGTGACTATGGCATCCTACAAGTGACTATGGCATCCTCCAAGAGACTATGGCATCCTGCAAGTGACTATGGCATCCTACAAGTGATTATGGCATCCTCCAAGTGACTATGGCATCCTACAAGTGACTATGGCATCCTCCAAGTGACTATGGCATCCTGCAAGTGACTATGACATCCTACAAGTGATTATGGCATCCTACAAGTGATTATGGCATCCTCCAAGTGACTATGGCATCCAACAAGTGACTATGGCATCCTCCAAGTGACTATGGCATCCTGCAAGTGACTATGACATCCTACAAGTGATTATGGCATCCTACAAGTGATTATGGCATCCTCCAAGTGACTATGGCATCCAACAAGTGACTATGGCATCCTCCAAGTGACTATGGCATCCTGCAAGTGACTATGGCATCCTCCAAGTGACTATGGCATCCAACAAGTGACTATGGCATCCTCCAAGTGACTATGGCATCCTGCAAGTGACTATGGCATCCTCCAAGTGACTATGGCATCCTGCAAGTGATTATGGCATCCTCCAAGTAGCTATACCATCCTTCAAGTGACTATGACTCCACCTACTTTCTTCACACTGATGGTGTGAGGTTCTGCCGTCCGGAAAGTGAGACTGCTAACATCTGAGAAGTCAACGGAGTGAAGATAATGAAGTGTTTATGTGTTGGTGACTGCAAAACACCGCATCCGTGGTCCTAATTAGTCAAAGATGTGTTCATTAGTCCTTACCCTGAGACAGACAGCTGGAAGAGAGGAGAGGGGGGACAAAATAGGGAAGAGAGAGAGAGAGAGAGAGAGAGAGAGAGAGAGAGAGAGAGAGAGAGAGAGAGAGAGAGAGAGAGAGAGAGAGAGAGAGAGAGAAAGACAGTAGTAGCTGTTGTAGTAAAATTTGCAGAATGCATTAACTATGTAGGTCATTCATTGCTCTTAGCAATAAAAAGTTATATACACCAAACGCACAATAAAAGCAAAATAAAAAGTGCTAACATGAATAAAAAATCAAAACAGATGAACACTGTCATACCAAGTTACAATAAGCACGAGTGAGAGAGAGAGAGAGAGAGAGAGAGAGAGAGAGAGAGAGAGAGAGAGAGAGATAAAAGAATGTAGAGAAAACAAAAGAATGAGAGAAACATGTAACAATCATTTCTCATTTAGTGCTAAGCACACAACTTAAATTCGACTCACGACTTAAAATAAAAAATTATCCCCTAATTTCTTGAAGATTAGTGAAGAAGGTTTCTCTTCAACACTCTTCATATAACACGGAAATTGAAAGAAAAAAAATACTAATTTGATTTTAACACAAAACCAGCAACAACAACAAAAAAAAAATCGTGGTATTATAGTAATTACTTGGGGTATAATCAGTCTTTTAAAGGAGATATCCCCACTTTATAAACAAAAAAGAGTATCCCCACTCTGTAAAAACAAAGGGATCCACTATGAAAAGCAACATTCCATGAAGGTAATATTCCCAGTCAAAGGATCACCAGTCTATCACAGGAGATATTCCCAATCTATCAGAGAAGGCATTCCCAGTGTATCAGAGAAGGTATTCCCTATCTATCAGATGAGGTATTCCCAGTCTATTAGAGAAGGTATTCCCAGTCTATCAGAAAAGATATTCCCAGTCTATCGGAGAAAGTATCCCGTCTGTCAGAGGAGGTATTCCCAGTTCGTAAAAGGCAATATCCCCAGTTTATTAAACGTGCTACCCCTAGTATCAATAGCGACATTCCTATCAAATGTCAGAAATCCCAGTCTGTCAATGGTGGTATCCCAATCAGTTAAAAGGGGTGTTTACAGTCTGTTAAAGACTGTATCCCCAGTTTATCAAAGCCGGTATCCCCAGTTTGTCAAAAGCGGTATCCAAGACACATGCGGTATCCCTAGTTCAAGGTTGTTTACCTAGGAAAATGATACAAACTTTTTCAGGGCGCCGCCCCCTTGACTCCCAGGTCACATCCCTAGCGCCCCCCCCCCACCACACACATACCAACACATCTCTTTCTTGGTATTAGGTATCCTATAAAATTCAAAACAACTAATCTAACATTGTAAACAAGCGTTATATTTCACAAATAAAAACTAACAAAGTAGACTAATCTATTTAACAATATGAAAGGGTTAATTTACACCTACATTTTCTTCACAATTTTAATAAGATGGATGTTCTTGGTGCAGGAACATCGGCATCTCAACATCAGACATCAGGCGTTTAATAATTTTCATTCTGCTTGGAAATCAAGTTGGCGACCGCACCAAAGCCTCGCTCGATGTTGGAAAGGTAATAAAGTACGTACATCCAGACTTTATTCACAGTGCAGGTTAGCGACTAAAAATGTTTTTTTATAGCCAAAAATCATGATTGCTGTTTCCTCATTGCTTATATCTAGGAATGGATTGATCGCCCACTCTTGTATTTTAAGCAAAAAAAATCCTGAAATCTGTCAGACATGTCTATGCAGGTCATTCAGGAGTGCACAATGCACTTGAAGACCATCTGGTATGCTCTTCTCTTTCTCCCAGTTCGAAGAGGCTGGGAAACTGGAAGAGCTCACGAAGGCCATGTAACGTCTGAATAACTGTAACCTGGACAGAAAAGTGGAAAGGACTGATTTGATTCTGATACCTCATTTCCTTGCAATTGCAGGTTAACGTCGTTGAACTTTGTGAATACATCTAACAAATAAGCAATGTCATGCTTGATGTTTCTTAGTTCATCACACAGAACGAATGTGATGAATGGTTTAAAAAAAAAAAAGACAAGTTGAAGATTGAGACAGTTATGCAACATATGGGAATCTGTATCCAGGAAACGTTTCGCCACACAGTGGCTTCATCAGTCCAATACAAAGCAGAAAGGTTTCGACACTGTGTGGCGAAACGTATCCTGAATAAAGATTCCCATATGTTGCATAAGTGTCTCAATCTCCACAGAGAACAAAACTGGAGTCTTGGAAGAATTCAACAACTGTTTAAAAAGTGAATAGAAACGTCTTAGGAAGTTTCCCTTTGACAGTCATCTACTGTATGCAACAACAAACGTCCATAATCTTCATCAATCTCAGTGCAGAAATGTCGACGCAGTCGAGAATTGAGAGCATGTGTCTTGATTTCATATATTTTTATAAGAAGCTGATGAAGCCACGATGACAAGCTGTCATCTATGGTGTCCCATCTATTGCACAAGGAGGAATGTTGGTAAGCGGGATGTCTTTCTCATTGAAAAAATTCTCAACATGAAATACTGCAGAATAACAGCTCTAAAGCCACACTTTCATCTCTGACGAAATGAACATAAGAAGCAAAGATTCACTGGCTGGCAAAGTAGACTTATCGAATTGTATACTTAAATTCTGTTGTTTTAAGAATATTGCACGATGTGTCTTCATTGTTTTCAGCCATTTCGTCCACTGAGAGGAAAGGCTTAAATAATTTGTTCAGAGGAATGGCTTTAATAATTTGTTCAGAGGAATGGCTTTAATAATTTGTTCAGAGGAATGGCTTTAATAATTTTTTCAGAGGAATAGTTTTAATAATTTGTTCAGAGGAATGAGCGCGTCAACCATTCTCGCAACTCCGGAACTAATTCAGACCTCTGCAACACAATTGTCCTTAAACATTTGTTAAGTCATACCATGAATTAAGGAAAGATAGGGACTTCACCTTACGAAGCAGACAAATCAAATGCAATAGTAATTATGGACAAGGTAGATTAAAGGGGAAAAATGAACATGTTATTAGAAGACGGAGGAACTTACGTGCCTCTTAAGGCACCTAATTATTTACGGCAGGTTAGAAACACTGGCTTGTTACAGAATATTACCCGAAGTGCTGTTGTTAATTTAGTTTAAGTTTAAAAATCAATCGAGTGCATATTCCTTCAGGATGCGCTTCGCCTGAATACTCTTAATATTATAAAATACTTTAATCTTTCAAACACACACACACACACACACACACACACACATACAATCACACACACACACGGACGCACGTATGTGCACACGCACCGACGCACGGTCACACACATTCCACATTAATTCACCAGCATGCTAATCTATCTCTCTTGCTGCCTCGCATGAATGACTTGATGGATAGTACATCAAAGCCTGGATAACGTCTCTGGTAAGGAGAGATGAATGGAGGTGAGAAGACGCTAGGAGACTATACCCAGAGAGGACAAGGAGGTGGGGAAGGAGGAGGAGGGGGAAGAAGAGGAGGGGGAGGACGGGAGGGGGGAGGGGAGGAGGAGGAGGAGGAGGAGGACAGAGAGGAGGAGGGATAGGAGGAGGGGGAGGGAGAGGAGGAGGAAAGGGAAGAGAAGAGGACGGGTGAATGGAAGGGGAGGAAGTAAGGGGTGGGGGTGAAAGAGGAAGCAATGGGTGAGATATGAGGGAATGGAGGAAGAACCGAGCGAAGATAGAAAGAAACAAGGAGTGAGAAGGTGGAAGAAGTGAGAAAGGAAGGGTGAGGTAGGAGTGGTGAGAGAAGAGGGGCTGGGAGAGGGGTGAGGGATGATACAAGGAAGAGAAAGGAGTGAGGGAGGAGGAGAACGGGAGAGGGAGGAGGCGTGTGGGAGGAGGGATGAGGGGATGAGGGAGGAGGGGTGAGTAAGTAGGGGTTAGGGAGGAGTGCAGAAGTGGTGTGGAAGGAGAGATGAGGACAGAAGAAGAGATGTGGAGGGTGAGGGTAGAGGGATGAGGAAGGACTGATGGGGAGAAGAGGACAGGAAGGAGAAAGTAGGGGAGGGGGAGGGGTGAGGAATGAGGCATCAGGGAAGACGAGAGGGAAAAGAGCACTGGAAAACTTTAGAGGTGAGTGAGGCAATGTTTTGGAAGAGAAGGTAGGCAGAATTTGGGCGTTAAGGGATGTTAGGTAGATCTGTGGGATGTTAGGTAGATTTGTGGGATGTTAGGCAGAGTTGAAGGATGTTAGGTAAAGTTGTGGAATGTTAGGTAGAGTTGTGAGATGTGAGAAATGGAACATGTGTGGCAGTGTTGTAACACTGTTAGGCCAGGATATCCCAAAGGTGCTACAGTGTAACATCAATTTGGTTCTGGTATTCCTGACGACGTTGTGTGAGTACTACTTGTTGCTAGCACTCTTTGTTCTATGCTCTATACTCATGTACTTTAGGAGAGTTAACGTCATGTTGATGTGTTGTCCGGCTGTAACTAATTATATACATTACTCTGACGTCTATACAGAGTTTACTTAATTATTACTTAG